>NW_026779712.1:0-77702 GCF_030144855.1 Hypanus sabinus
GGTCCTGAACGAACATTCTGGAAAAAGTATCAGATCGACTCCAATCCATCTTGGGTAATGCCCTCGTCACCCACCCAGCGACAGCATTCTTGTCATCTACACCGACTGCGGCCACAGTTAGTCAGCATCGATCGTCATGGATGCCCAGGCCATGATCTCGCCTCGTTGCTGCCACCAGAGAGAAGATACAGTAGCCTTCAAGCTGACTTCATCAGTTTGAGGAAGTTATTACCCCTCAGCATCAGGAACCACAGAGGATGACTTCAGTCAGTTTGACTCGACCCATTGCAAAAATGGTCCCACAATCTCTGGACTCACTGTCAATGATCATCTCATTCTCCAGAAAGTAATAGCTTAATCTTTGTTATCATTATTTATATTTTTTCCTTCGTTTGCATCTGTACAGTATGTTATCTTTTGTCTGTTGGTTATTTTGTCTGTTTTGTTGGATGCGGTACTTCATTAACTCTATTTGGTTTCACGGTTACACTGAGTCTGCCCGGAAGCAAATTGAACTTTGCAATTGCAATTTGAACTTTTAATTTGAACTTTGTTGTTACCATAGATAGCAAAATACGTTGACGTGATGCACAGTGGAGATCAAACCATTGGGAATTCAACCCAGAAAACTGACCAATGCTAAGCCAGCCAATTATATAATACAAGACTAAAAGTTTATTCAGATATTCTACATGAAATGTAAAATTCAGGCGACAGTAGACAGTGAATGACTAGAAATGTTATTGGATGTGTAGTGATGGGAGAAGAAGGAAATGGAGGACGAACTGAATAAGAACGTTGCATTAGTTTTCACTCTGGAAGACACCACGGGTACACCTTAAGTTCGGGACCGTCTGCAAACAGAGCAGGTGAAGCCAACATTGCAACAGGGAAGGTTCTGTGGAAACTGGAAGGTCCGATGTTAGTGTAATTCCCTGGACAGTACTTCTGCTGTTGTGCTGTAGGTATTTCTCTTTTCATCACATCACGTTGTTAGGGAATAAGGGAGAACACAACGACTGTAATAATTACGGAGGCATATTCCTGCTCAAGGCCATTGGCAGGACATTTTCCCGAGTAGTTCTTAAGCGGCTGCAGACTCTGGCAAAACACATCTGCCCTGAGTCTCAGCGTGGCTGCAAAGCAGAAAGATTCAACATTGACAAGATCTTCTCCCTTGGGCAGCGACAGGAGAAGAGCCGGGAGCAGAGACAGCCTTTGTACATTCCCTTTATCGATCTACCATGGCTACCGAGCTGGTCAGCAGAAAGGGCTTCTTCACACTCCTGCCGAAGATCGGCTGCCCATCGAAGCTGCTGAATCTCATCGCCTCTTTCCACGACGGCATGCAGGGGACAGTACAATTCGATGGATCATCCTCTGAGTCCTTCCCCATCCAGAGCAGCGGTGAAGCAGGGTTGTGTCATTGCCGCAATAGTCTTCGGGCTCTTCTTCTGCCTCATACTGCTGTACGCTTTCAGGACATCTGATAACGGAGTGCACCTACACACGAGGGCCGACGGCAAGCTCTTCAACCTTTCACGCCTCAGCGAGAAGTCCAAAGTGCGTCAGGTCCTGATCCGGGAGATAGTCTTCGCTGATGATGCTACCCTGACGTCACACACACAGTCTGCTCTCCAGAGGCTAGTCAGATCCCTGTCACATGCTTGCCAAGAGTTTGGTCTCACCATCAGTCTGAAGAATGCAAGATCATGGGCCAGGACGTCAGTGATCTCCCGAGCAGCAGCATCTGCGAGCACACCCTGCAAGCGGTAGATGAATTCACCGCCAAATGCTACTGTAATTTGAGGAAGTCCAGTGTAAATCCATCAGCGGTCCAGAGAAACAGCAACATATGAGGACTTGTTTCTGCAGATTCTCAGTCCCTATTATTACACGATATCTAATCTTCATGACAACCCAATTATCTAGCAGCATTTGGAAGTAAGTAACTGCCCCATTTCATTTGTTTACGCAACTTATGCTTCATTGAAATATTCCCGTGTTATTAAGAAGCGATTTGTATTTAACAATCCTGTTCTAACATATCGCCACTTCCAAGTGAGTGCCAATCGAGCCCCTTGCCTGCATTTCCATCCTCGGTGTAGAATGTGTTTTCATTCTCGGTTAGATTCTACGAGACACATTCAATGTATTCTTCCGGTACTGACTGTCCACAGTCCTTACACCTAATTTGACTCTACCTTCCAAATGCTCTTGCCATCTTGGCAGATTCTCCACATCTTCTCTCATCCAAGGCTAATTTAATGTAAGTACTATCTCTTGCCAAATCTTCCATATAACTGAAAGCCAACGTTATTAACATTTGACTCTGTCCTACAGACTTCTATATCATCCTGGCAGATTCCATCACAGCCTCTCATCTTCCAATGATAATCTAACCACTCTCTCCAAATCAACCATATAACTGACAGCAAACACTCTGAGCATTTATGTTGCAAGCTTATCGTTTGATTCTCAGGATAGGAAGACAACATAAATAATAAAATTTTATACTGTTATTGACCTTTCTGAAGCAAAATTGCCGGGCGCACGTTAGTCCTACTGGAGATAATGTCGAAGATGAAAACCAGGCAGCTTCATAAGAATAAATTACTCAAGAGTGCCGCCTTCCGGAATAGTTGGTGCAACGCATGCTCAGTTTGTTCAGTGTGATCACAGGTCACGGGCACGATTTATCTCATGCAGTTAATGCCTTATTCCTCAGCAGTCCGACAAGAGGTTAGACTCGATGAGTTAACTGTACTCTTTTCATAGATGCTGCCCGGCCTGCTGAGCTCCTCCAGTATTTTGTGTGTGGAACATGTTATTGTACAAGAAGTGAATCAGCTGCATGAACTTCCTTCTAAAACCTTAACTCGGCGGAATATAAACATCTATAAATCGCCATTGACCGCGGTAATCATGAATTATCGTGGGAATGCTTTCCCGTCGTGCAGTCAGCATTGAGCATTGGGAATGATTGCATAACCTGACAACTTTACTGTAAATTTGAATTCAATTGAACAAATCAATTCAATAAAATCCCTCCTCCCACTTTATCTGGAAAATTAGTCCTATAGCGACATGAGATTGTATATTACATTCGGTTCACTCGGGAAGTTCACGTTCGTAAAACTACGGTCCGGCCTGCTGCAGACCAACAACAACGTGACCACTTTCACTGCTGACTGATATGTGCAAGCAACTGATTCAGTTCATTTACAATTGATATTTGTGTTTGTTGCCGACTGTGTCAGCGATCCTGCACCACGTGATAGGAGAAACGTATTAAGGGGTTAAACAATGACGGGAGAGCGAGGAACTTGAAACGGAACTGCAGGACAGCGAACAACTCCGGAAAATCTTGATTTAACTCATTTCATTTGTCCACAATGTCGCTTATGAGGTCTCATCTCCATTGCTATTAATTATTCTTCTACATTCTTGAGATTTTAACTTCCAGCCGACTCAATCTCGGAAAAGACTAATGAAATGTGATTACATTTATCAGAGTCGCTCTGACACTACCTAATTTCAAACGCTACACCTACGGATAAAGTCAGAGAGCAGGAATGCATCACCACTGAATGATCTTTTGCTCGAAGTATTTAATACTTAACGCGCTTTCTTCACTAAAAGACATTTAACCCCACTGGGCCATTACAATGCACCATAATCGAATGTGTCCGGCTCCTTTTACCGTCCGATAATGCAAGTAGAATTAGAAAAGGCGCAGCGGGAGACCCAGCATCTTCCAGGAGCTTCAGCATTTGAGAATTATTTTCCTAACCAATACACATATGGGACACGACTTAGTCAGTCAGAGACAGTTTACTTACGATAGGAACAAAGTACGCAAATGAACCTGTCTGAATTTTAAATCATCATCAGACACTGATGGTAAATGCAAGTCGAAGTGAATTCAGGATTTTGCTCCATATCAAGTTTAAAACATTTTCATGGGGATCACTAAACTGAACATATAGCAAACCAGCCCTTTCAGCAACTTATCCTCGGAAAAAGTACGTGGAAACAAAGTGGCACAGCTTGTGCAGGAATTACAAGACAATTCTGATGTTTCAGTAATTAGAAACAACTTCTTAATGACTTCACACACAAAATGCTGCCTAGCCTGCTGTGTACTAACATCATTTTTTTGTGTGTTGTTGTTTAAATTTCCAGCATCTGCAGATTTCTCGTGTTTGATTCTTAATGACTTAACGTTTGTCAAGTGATACACCAACTTGGATTGCGCAATATATTTCCGAAAATCCGATATATGAAGTTGCTTCACTGATTGGAACGTTTCTCCGTTCAGAGTTTTGAATGCTGAAAACCGGGCAGAGTTCACAGCCAGCACTTCAGCTCCATATTGAGTTTATTCTGGGTAGGTAGAGTCAAAAAAAGGTAATTGAATGCTCTTTTTTAGATAACCTGTACTGTTCATGCTGATTTTAGTATAACGGCTGTCAACGTGTTACTGGGACTGGGACAGACGTCCGGATTTCCAGATGTATCGCGCTCTTTGGAAATTGGAGAATGATTAAGGCTACATTTAGTCCAGCATGAAAACCAGATAGAAAGCCTCCAGCTGATTCTGATTTTGTAATTACATTTTAAAATCTAAGAACTGGCGTTGAAAACATGAGAAAATGGTGTCGTTGAATCAGAATAAATGCAATGAGACCATAAAAGCCTTGGAAAGAATTAGGCCATTCCGCAAGTGCATTTCGCTCCGCCATTCCATTATGATTGATTTATTGTTAACTTTGTACCTTCATGCCCTGATTAACTGAGAATATATAAAAATCCGCCTTAAATCCATCCAGTGCCTGGACCTGCACCGCCGACTGTGCCAATCGGTTCACAAATTTACCGTGCGTGGCTAAAGGAAAAATTCCTCAACTATGTGCCAAATCGATGTCTCTCAATTCTGTGCTATCCCCTCCTAATTTCTCCCACTATCGGAAAATGTCTCTCCAACTCCACTCTATCCAGGCATTGCAGCATTCGAAAGGTTTCAAACAGATCCCTCCTCATTCTTCTGAACCCCCGTGAATACAGACTCGGTATAATCAATTCACTGTAATTTATTACAACCAAGTAGCTTGCCACATGTGTCACTGCAAAGAGATCACAGCTCAATACCATCACAATACAAAACCCCTGGAAACAGAATGAATCCAGGAATATATAAAGCAGGACATTAGCTTGAATGAGCGGGACAGTGTTCGGATCGGGTTTGTCCGAAAGCGGCCTATTCGAGGTAAGTGCCTGGGGTGAGAAGTGCTAGTCCTTGGCTCGAGAGATTCTGGCAGTTTTGGCAGTTGGATAGTGCGATCAAGAATTGATTAGCAGTTGTTTGGCAATTAAGATTTGAATAGCTCAGACTCAGCAGAAAACAGCTGATTGGGCAATCGAGGTCAGGTGTCCTTGCAGCTCGCAAAGCTCAAGCAAATAAAAAGAGGGAAACCTCCAGCAGTGCGGCTTGGTTGAGGGAATTGCCTGTTGTGAAAAGTGCTAGTCTTTGGCTCGAGAGTCTCAGGCGAGGAGGTTTGAGGCTTGTGGGAGGAGACTACGCCAGGCACAATTGGAGAGGGTGAAGGCATGATCGATAAGCTGATTCAATGTGCTACGTGCATGATGTGGGAGGCCAGGGACACTGCTGGTGCCCCCGGCTACTACAGCTGTGGAAAGTGTGTCCAGATTCAGATTCTGAAGGAGCATGTTGCAGCACTGAAGAAAGAACTGGATGACCTCAGTTTTATCCGCGAACATAAGAGTTTTCTGGACAGGACCTACAGTGAGTTTGTCACACCGAGGATACCAGAAGAGAGAAAGGGGGCGACGATGAGGACGGAAAAATTGCTTGAAATACAGGAGACACCAGGTATGTACCTCTCGTAATCAGGTTCACCCTCTTGGAAGCTGTCAGGACAGAAGATACAGCAGTCTGAGAGGCGGACAGGTCTCCGAGCCGAAAATTGGTGCAGAAGCAGAACCGAGGAGACAGACATCAGGAAGAGCCGTGGTAGTACGGGACTCCATAGTGAGAGGTACGGAAAGGGGTTTCTGCGGCAACAGGCGAGATTTAAGGATGGTGTTTTGCCTCCCTGGTGCTAGGATCCAGGACATCACGGATCGATTGCAGGGAATCCTCAAGGGTGAAGGTGAACAGCCGGAAGTGGTAGAACATGTCGGCACAAATGACATCGGGAAGGACTTTCTGCAGCGGGACTTCAGAGAACTGGGAAGAAAGCTGAAAAGCAGGACTTCCAGGGTGGTTATCGGTTTGCTTCCAGTTCCTCGTGCTGGAGAGGACAGGAACAGAGATATAATGGATTTGAATGTGTGGCTGAGGAACTGGTGCAGCAAGAAAGGATTGGACCACTGGGATCTGTTTGGGGTAGGGATGAATTTTACAAAAGGGACGGGTTGCACCTTAATAGGCGGGGGACCAGCATACTGGCAGACAGGTTTGCCTCTGCAACACGGATGTCTTTAAATTAAGTAGTGGGGGAGCGAGAGGGGATGAACTGGAAATATAAGGATGGAGTTAAAGTGAAGGTGAAAATAAGAAAAGTTAAAAAGGACAACAGAATCAATGGATTAGAAAGCTCAAGAAGAGATCATACAGTATGGCCAAGTGAAATAGGATTTGATATGAAAGGAGAGGGGAGTAACGAATTAAACGTATTATATATGAATGCACGAAGGATAAGAAATAAAGTAGATGAGCTTGAGGCTCAGTTGGAAATTGGCATGTACGATATTGTGGGAATAACAGAGACATGGCTTCAAGCGGACAGGGCGTGGGAAATGAATTTTCTAGATATATATCTTATCGAAAGGACAGACTGACTGGCAGAGGGGCTCTGTCGGTGAGGAATGATATGGTCCCTTGCGAGGGGGGACATAGAATCTGGAGATGTAGAGTCAGTATGGATAGAACTGAGAAATTCAAAGGGTAGAAAGACCCTAATGTATATTACCTACAGGCCCCCAAACAGCAGTCTAGATGCAGGGTGTAAGTTGAATGAAGAGTTAAAATTGGCATGTCGCAAAGCTCATGATACAGTTTTCATGAGGGATTTCAACGCAGGTAGACTGGGAGAATCAGAATGGCACTGGATCCCAAGAAAGGGAGATTCTGGAGTGCCTCCGAGATGGATTTTTAGAACAACTTGTACTCGAGCCTACCAGGGAGAAAGCAATTCTAGATTCAGTGCTGTGCAATGAACGGGATTTCATCAGGAACCTGGAGGTAAAGGAACCATTAGGAGGTAGTGACCATAATATGGTATGTTTTAACCTACAATTTGAGAAGGAGAAGGGAAAATAGGATGTGTCAGTATTATAGTTGAACAAATGGAACTATGGACGTATGAGGGAGGACCTGGCCAAAGTTTAGTGGAAAAATACCCTAGCAGGGAAGACAGTGGAACAACAATGACCTGTATTTCTGTGAATTATGCAGAAGGTGCAGGATCGGTTCTTTCCAAAGAAGAAGAAAGATCCTGGGGGGAGTAAAGGGCGGCCGTGGCTGACCAGGGAAGTAAAGGGCAGTATAAAAATAAAGGAAATTAAGTATAACATAGCAAAGATGAGCGGGAAACCAGAGGGCTGGGAAGCTCTTAAAGAGCAACAGAAGATAACAAAAAAGGCAATACGCCAAGAAGAAATGAGGTACGAAGGTAAACTAGCAAATATAAAGAAGGATGGTAAAAGCTTCTTTAGGTATGTGAACAGAAAAAAAAACATTGTTAGGACCAGAATTGGAGCACTGAAGACACCAGAAACGGGTGAATTTATTCTGGGGAACAAGGAAATGGCAGATGAGTTGAACAAGTACTTTGGATATGTCTTCACTAGGAAAGACACAAAGAATCTCCCAGATGTAATAGTGGCCAAAGGAACAAGGGTAAAGGATGAACTGAAGGAAATCTATATTAGGCAAGAAACGGTGTTGGATAGACTGTTGAATCTGAATGCTGATAATTCACCGGCACCTGATGGTATGCATCACAGGGTACTTAAAGAGGTGACTCAAGAAATTGTGGACGCATTGTTAATCATTTTCCAATGTTCTATAAATTAAGGAACAGTTCCTGCTGATTGGCGGGCGGCTAATGTTGTCCCACTTTTCAAGAAAGGAGGAAGAAAGAAAACAGGGAATTATAGACCAGTTAGCCTGACGTCAGTGGTGGGAAAGATGCTGGAGCCAATTATCAAAGATAAAATGACGACACATTTGGATAGCAGTAGAAGCATCAGTCCGAGTCAGCATGGATTTATGAAGGGAAAACCATGCTTGACTACTCTTCTGGAGTTTTTTGAGGATGTAACTTTGAAAATGGACAAGGGAGAGCCAGTGAATGTAGTGTACCTGGACTTCCAGAAAGATTTTGATAATGTCCCACATAGGAGATTAGTGAGCAAAATCAGGGCACATGGTATTGAGGGCAGAGTATTGACATGGATTGAAAATTGGCTGCCTGACAGGAAACAAAGAATAGCGATTAACGGGTCTCTTTCGGAATGCCAGGCTGTGACCAGTGGGGTATCGGAAGGTTCAGTGCTAGGACCGCTGTTTACAATACACATTAATGATTTAGATGAAACGATTAAAAGTAATATTAGCAAATTTGTGATCACACAAAGCTGGGTGGCAGTGTGGAATGTCAGGAAAAGGTTATGAGAATGCAGGGTGACTTGGACAGATAGGGTCCGTGGGCAAATGTATGGCAGACGGAGTTTAATGTGGATAAACGTGAGGTTATTCAATTTGGTGGCAAAAGCAGGAAGGCAGATTACTCTCTAAATGGAGTAAAGTTAGGAAAAGGGGAAGTACAACGAGATCTAAGTGTTCTTGTACATCAGTCAATGAAAGCAAACATGCAGGTACAGCAGGCAGTGAAGAAAGCTAATGGCATGCTGGCCTTTATAACAAGAGGAATTGAGTATAGTCGTAAAGAGGTCCTTCTGCAGCTGTACAGGGCCCTGGTGAGACCCCACCTGGAGTATTCTGTGCAGCTTTGGTCTCCAAATTTGAAGAAGGACATTCTTGCTATTGAGGGAGTGCAGCGTAGGTTCACAAGGTTAATTCCCGGAATGGCGGGACTATCATATGTTGAAAGATTGGAGCGACTGGGCTTTTATACACTGGAACTTAGAAGGATGAGAGTGGATCTGATTGAGACATATAAGATTATTAAGGGATTGGACACTCTGGAGGCAGGAGGCATGTTCCCGCTGATGGGTGAGTCCAGAACTAGAGGCCACAGTTTAAGAATAAGGGGTAGGCCATTTAGAACTGAGATGCGGTAAAACAGTTTCACCCTGAGAGTGGTGGATATGTGGAATGCTCCACCCCAGAGGGAGTGGAAGCCAAGTCTCTGGATGCATTCAAGAGAGAGTTAGATAGAGCTCTTATAGATAGCTGGATCAAGGGATATGGGGAGAGGGCTGGAACGGGGTACTAATTGTGTATGATCAGCCATGATCACAGTGAATAGCGGTGCTGGCTGGAAGGGCCGAATGGCCTACTTCTGCCCCTTTTGTCTATTGTATTCGTTCGAACTCAATATGAATGTATACATTTCAGAATTAGTGTACGGGAACAAAACGTAAGGTCTTTAAACGTGTTTCTTGTCGTTCCCCATGTTCGACATCATTACTGTTAAGGGCCAGTGCTGCAAACCTGCTCTAGCAAGGGCAACCTATATTTACTGTATGGAAATACTGTCAGGCCGATAGGAAATGTGTCCCAATGTGTTGTCAAATTAGAGCGAAGTTGTGCCGAAGCGGAACTATTTCTCATTCATACTGTGGACTTCGATGTGCTGAAACTAGAGAGCTTCAGCCAGACAGAAAAAATACAACAGCCTCCCAGAAATATGCCACGTAAATGCGAACATTAAATTAAGGGAAAACACCGTACAAGGGAGAAAGAGAATGGAATTTGAATGCCCGGTTCGGCAGCCACGACCAGCACACCGCAAAAGTTTAGGAATTACGTACTTCGAGAATGGATACACGTGCTTTCACAATTGGACACCCGGGTGATTTAATCTGCAAGGTAAACTACATTGCTACGGGAGGGACTTAATCAAACACCGTAATCAATAACGGGAAAGGAGAATCTTTTGCTGAATGAAAGGCAATGCAGTCCTGCTGGGAACAGATGTAATGACTGAGAACAACAGTTTCAGGCAGTTTAATTTACGACAATCCTTGTGGTTCAGGTGTGAGATTACCTTGATTTTGGAACATTATTTGACGCGTTCATCGGAGCGGTACAGACTTCTAAATAAAATCAAAACGATGGTAGCGGTAGAGAGCAGAAGAACTTTAAACTTTAATCGTTTGTGTCACTGCATAGATAAATGCATTTGTGTAGCTGCGAAAATTCTGAATCACAGAACCCGCAAAATGTGCCTGGAAAAGCCGAATGGACATTTCCAGGTCTGTGTCGAGGCATCGCATGAGAATGAAGACCAGAGTGGCTGCCGCCCAACAGAGAAGGAAACAAGCCGACAGGGTGAAGAGCAGAATGATGGATTGTCTCTGACTCTCCATCTCCGGATCTCGATGTTTCCCGAAATGTTCACGTCCATTGAGTCCGCTGCGGACTCTGCTCGCCGCCAGTATCTGTCTGACGGTCAGACGATTGAGGGTCAATATGAGGAAGAAAGGAAGTAGCGGATTCAACAGACGATCCACCCAATAAAACACTTCAAACGATTCTGAGAAAGGAAGTCCGAGTCTTCCGAAACTGACCCAATTACCTGTCACCATCAACTTTTTTCTTTCCATATAAATAAGATACAATGGGAATTTTTACACACAATTTGATGGATACTGTGCCAATCCATAAAATCCCTAGTTTTTGAGGATTCATAATTTTGTTTTAAATTTAGAGATGCATATGGCCGCAAAGTGATCGATTATAAACGCGACAGTAAACCAGACGGAACAGTCAACAGCCACGTGACAACGGACGTCGTGGACAAGGCAGAACGGAGCCTTGTCCTGGACACTGTAAAGTCCGTGTGCTGGACCCATCTTGTAGAACAGGTCTTCAATAATCACCACCTGTAGATCCGTCGCCACCATCGCCACCAGTTAACGCGTAACACTTTTGGAGAGACCGCAGTTTCCTCGGCAGAGAATTACTATTGCCACAAAGTTAATTGCAGTGTGACATGAAAATACCAAACACAAGACTTTAAAAAGAAAATATCAAACCGCAGTTTTTGTAGAAATACAAGCATCTCTTGTTCGTTTGAAATAAAATGCATCGTTCATCTCTATCACTGGAAGTGAAAATATGCCTCAGCAAATTAAAGACGGTTGTTTAAGATATGTGTTAGCTAGGGACGGAGTAGCGTTCGACTGAGGGAGAAAGTGATAGTGGAGAGGTGGGCTGGGGACGGGCTGAGGAAACAGTGAAAGGGGGATAGAGAGTGGGGTTACGGCGTGGCGTGGATTGAGAAGATTGAGGGCGACGGGTGTACGAGGGAGACTGTTGTCTGTAAGTGATAAGAGAAAGGCTGAGAGAAGCGACATTCGGTCAGAGAGACTGGGGAACGTGAGCTTGACAGGGGTAGGAGAAAGAGAGTGTGGGAGGGAGATAATAGGGTGAAGGTCGGGTTAGTAAGGGTCTAGGGAGAGAGGGAGTGAGGGGGTGAGAGAGACTGGTGTATGAGAGAGACAAGGACTGAAACAAGTACTGAGGTAAGAGGCAGGTACTGGAAAGAGAGTCTGGGCTAGGGAAAATGGGAAGATACTGACAATGGAAGAAAAGTACAGGAAGGGAGATTGTTGAGGGAGCGAGACAGGCAATAAGACCAACGGAAGCGAAGAAAAGCTTGAGAGGGAAATGCAGGCGAAAGGAAGATTGGGGGAGGGTACATCAGAGACATCAAACGGAGCGATACTGCGATACCTTGGGGTGGTGAGACAGAGAGGGAGGGAGGGAGGGAGAGAGAGAGGGAGAGAGGGAGAGAGACAAGGGACAGTGCAAGAAATGGGTAAGTGATTGGTCGAGCACTGAGGTTGGGTGAGAGAGAGACTGGGTAGAAAACGAGTGTGGAAAGAGGGAGATTTGAGGAAAGAAAGACTAGGGAGAGTCAGAATCGGGGTGAGAAAGACTGCAGAGGAAAGTGGAGAAGAAAGTCGGGACAGAGGCCGGTGAGATACGAACTAGCAATGGGGAGAAAAAGATCAGGCGAGTGGGAGCTTGGGAGGAGAGAGAAGCCGGGGTGATGAGAGAGATTTCGGAGGGGTAGAGAGTGGAACAGCATAGAGACGGACAGAGAGAGGGGAGCTGGGAAAGAAAGCCTGTGAAGAGAGGCAGTGCATTTTGTGTGCAGCAGGGTGGTGGAGAGGGAAACTGGGCTGTACGGAGAGACATTGGGAAGAGAAAGAGACCGGGGCTGGGCAGAGAGAGTCGCGGTACAGCAAAATGTCGGGGCGGGTACGTAGGGATGAGAGCTTGTAGGGAAGTCTCTGTCAAAATGCAGAAATATATACCGTGTGGAGCTTGAGGGCTTTACATCACGAATAGCGATCTGGGACTGCAGTGCCACCATTGTAAAGTTCTGCTGAAATAACCAATCTGTACCGTCTTGGTGCCTTCTCCCCTTGACCCCACTCCGTCCAAACGGCATTCACGGTCTCCCTCCCTCCCTCCGAACATTATTCGCCACCATCACACTCCCTCTGGTTGATATCCAACCTCCCTCCCTGTGGATGAATTTTCAGAATATAAAGTTTGCAGAGCTGCATGTTGCTTTAGCTTTTTGACATTCTGGACTTCTGTGTTTTGCACTTAAGAATATCGTTCTTGTCAGTTCTACTCCTCAGAACAATAACACGGCGGCACAAATAAGTGTAAACCGAGGAACAGCAAATCATGAAAGTAGACATTGTGAACAAATCCCATTGTTCTGCTGAAGGTTAACACATTCCCTGCTAGTCGGTTCAACGAGAAGCATTTTACCCGAACATCAGAGTTCCACACATGTGGACTCTCCGTCACATCATTCTGAAATTAAAAAAATCCAATTAAACTTTATTTTTAACGTTTCTCACAATTTACCTTAGTCGAGCGGGATCCCAACAAAACAGAGACGAACGATGGAGTAAGTGAGGGTCGCAAAGGCAATTTGTGTTCGCCACCCGTTGCGTGATCAGCTTTGAGCTTCCCCGACCCTGGCCCATGTCCGGGTGGAAAGGACGGGATCGGCAAGACGACGTAGGTAAGACTGCAGCATTATGTGAAGTATTGTGTGGAGTAAGCAAGTTAGGGTGGGAATCCTAGTCGCACCCAATATGTTATTGGATTAGCAAATACAACCAATAGGTATAAGTAACACTTTAACACTGTCCTTTTTCCTTTGCAGGACTAGGTAAGCAGATTGAAGTAGGATGATAATTAGTGACAGTGAAGTAATGAGTGGAGAAATTTCCCTGTAAGAAAATGATGAAAACCAGGTAAGTAGATTGAAGGTAGATGGGAAGTAATGATAGTAAAGTTGATGAGAGAAATTCGGGGAGTGTTTTCTCTGTAAAGGTAAAGTAGAAATAGGGAGAGAAGCTCCAGAAGGTTGAACGTGTAAAGAAATCCCTGGGAGAACCGCTGGTGCCGACAATGTCTTCTGCTGATAAGGTCTGGCGGGAAGCTGGGTATGTTGGTCATGTGATTCCTCTTACGAATGACACTTGTGGTTGTACTCAAGGACGGCGGCTCTATGGGCGTCTTATGTGCTTATGAAAATAATATAACATGGAGCAGGAGGGGGACAATTTCGAGACATATAATTAGACTGCCTAACCACCCTTATAATCAGCGACAGCTTATTCCAGCATGGAACATTTGATGCATTTCCATTGCACCGCCCGACACAATGAGACATTTCAGCCGAGCAATCACCAAGAGGTACTTCCCGTGTTTAACAGAGCAGAAACTCTTTCTTTAATCCGACGCATCTTTGACGGTCCAGAGGGCAGAGTTTCAGACGTGATTTTGAGTGAAGAACAGAATGAGTGATTTAAATTGCCAAACTCAACTCGCATGTCACAAGAGCCATCAAACGCCCTCCTACTCCTGAACGACTTGATCCCGTGCTTCAGACTACAGGAGTTAAACTCCACATAGTGTATAACTCTGCCTCATATCACTGATACTCTGGAACTTCATTCCTTCAGGCTGGTTGTACAATACTTCCTTCGTCATCGTTAAAACAAGGTTTGACCTGTTTACTTCCCCTGCTTTGTCTGAGCACATCGTAATATAGTTGCTTTCGCAGGTACCTTCCTCCTTGTGGGCGGTATACACAAATCACATGGGTCGTGTACATTCGGCCCCACCAGACGAAGACCGATGCTATTCTACCCTCCATATGGCAACAGATTGTTTTTACCGGATGCAGTGTAAGGTATCAGGCTTGTCATAAAATAACTTTTGGATCAGGAAGTGCTGCTACCAACCTGTAGATTCTGTAATTTTCCCTATATTACCAGTTCAGAAACCAGGTCGTGATAATGAGTAACGATTTTTACAAGAGCTAAGGGCTATTTACAACATATTTGTACCTCTTCCTCCCGTCGTTGACAATACTGACGTTAACCTCTCGGTATTCCTGCCACATCTGAATGTTATTCTCTTATAGACCCTATTCTGCCCTTTTATCCATCCCAGTGCATAAGGATAGTCAGTATTTGTTCGTTTTTGCTTACAGTGGTAGACAGTGACCTTTGTCCAGGTTGAATCTTGAGTATACTGAGAGACCCTCGTTTTATGCCGCAGCAGTCATACGGGATTTAAGCGCTCTCCAGTTGCCAGAGTAAAGTATAATTTTATAAAGTGCCGATTATCTACTTATTGTCTCTCCCAGCCGACATCATTGTGAAAAAAGACTTTGTTGCTTTATGCACAAACCATGCTGAAAATGGACAAAATGTATCCCTCAATAAACATCAGCTTTTTCTGCCCGCTCTACAGTATTTGGGACACATGGTTTCTAAAGGAACTGAACCACTTTCCGAAGAACAAATTGCAGCTTTTATTAATGAGCCACCTCCCCGCACCCGAACTGAAATGCTGCCCGTTTTGGAACGGTCGATTACTGTAGTCATTGGATTTCTGAATATCGAATGATGGAGGCTCCTCTTCGACAACCCTCATTACCGAGCATGTCCGCCGGAATACAGTGAACTCAGGAAATGAACACAGCCTTTAATGCTCTCAACACCGCTTTGTCAGCCTCCCCTGCTTTGGGCATATCTGACTATCCAGATCCTTTCCAATTATTCGTCAATGTTCAGCAAGGGTTTGCTAGTGGCAATGTATCACAACGGCCTGGGGGCCTCAGACGACCCAATGTATAATATACTCTATAATTAAAATCAGGTGTAAAAGTTGTGCCTGTTTGTCTAAGATATGTCGCCAACAACAGAACAACTGTCAACAACAGAAGGACATGTGCTGTTTTCAGACAACAAAGTTAATCCCTGGTCATTAACATCTCCGGAATGCAATAGTTTCTCATTTAATCATGCCAGACAGTGATGGCGTAGTTATTAAGCCACTCAATCTGATCGGGAGTGCAAGTGGCCAAGACTGGAATGAAGTATCGTGGGATTCAGACTGTTATTGTGTTCACGGGGTGGCCGGAGATGGGCATAATCCTTACATATCATCGGAGATATTATTTAGGACAAAGAATTGAGTTAATAAAAACTGACGTAAATCTATTCTGCGGTCGAAACGCTACAGGTCGTGTTACCGATTATATGGGTCAAACCCCGGTCCAGAATAATCACCGGTGTTGCATAACGCTGATCGGTTGCTGGACAGATAACAGTGAGACGGAACTGGAACTGCAACAGAGTGAGTAATGATCGGTCAGAAAGCTGTACCACAGCTCTGAAAGTAATTCTGCGATATTTCTATTTGTGGCTTGGCGCATCAGATAATCAATGTGAAAGATACAGTGTTGAATGATTATACAGACACGAAGTATTTACTTTATTAAGGAGAATACGGTAACATACAGCGATGAATGGTAAGCACAGATGCCTCAATTAATAATTAAAATTTTAACCAAACCTTCCTTATCAGCTGAGTGTTTCCAGTAAGTACTGATTTTAATTCAGGTTGCTAGTGTTTTTTTTTTATATCGATTTAAGATTACGGAGAGCTTAATTAGTTTCAGAGAAGGTTCAGAGAAAGACAGAAAAACAGAGAGCGAGAGAGAGAGAGAGAGAGAGAGAGAGAGAGAGAAGCGCGAACAAACAAAAGGCCGACATTTTTTTTTTTCCGTTGCTCCAGAAGTTCTTTATATTTCTGCCTACTTTTTTGTTATCAGTGTAAATATTTTTTACGAAGTACTGCAGTGAGACTGGTTTCTGGTTTCTGTCAGATCGGGACTGGACTTGCAGATTGAGAGAGAGACAGAGAACAGAATTTGATGTAAGGAAACACAGGACCTTGAGATGCGATCGAGGGAAAAGATGCGCACGGACAAAAAAGGAGCATTCTAGAGACGGAGCCGGAGCTGAAAAAAAACACGGTATGCTTCAATCCGCTAATATTTCCTCTTACTGTGAAACTGACCAATCTAAAGTGGTGTTTGGCGGAGGAGAAGAGAATTGCGGGAGGTTCTGGTGGAATCGAGGGCATCGTGAGAGTGTTTGGGAGTAAAACACAGTGAGCACTAAAAGGAAGAGTAACAAGCAGCGGACATGGTGGAGAAAAGGGAGTGGATCCATCCTGACTGAACAATCCCTGAGTGAAACGCTGCCAGCATCACCAGAACCAAGAATGAAATCTCATGGAGAGAATGAAAATAAAACGGGCGGGACCTTACTGGACCGTCCCTGGTTGTTCAAGTGTTGTACAAGGTCTGGGTGAATTACCTATTTGAGAGGAATCTGAGGAAGGACAATTTTTATCTGTACGTGGTAGACAGCGAGGAAAATATATTACCACTATATCAATCGCTCGGTTGTCAGCCGTGTATATATATCGGCAGTACATATAGGCAAGTGGATAGCTTATGGAGGAAACATGGCCCTTGGCTTAATTCTACTGCAGAAATAAGCTGGTCGCTCTATGATTTAACGAATGTGTTTAACAGTTTCAGCGGGTATTTCACCGCGTTTTTCAGCTCCTCTCTGAACTTGCTCTGAGTCACGGCGTAAATACATGTGTTGGTGCTGGAACTGAGGATCTGCAGCATCGTCGCCGTGGATTCTATGATATAAATCGAATCCGTGTAACGATTGATGTTTGCAATCCATCGATAGATATCGAAAACCAGTCGTGTCAACCACAGAAATATAAAACTACCGGTTATGCTGAACAGTAAAACGACCGATTTCCTTCGGTTCTCCATCTCCGGGTCCTTGTCAATCTTTCCGTTGCTGCGGACCCGGAGCCCCATCCGGACTCTATTGGCGGAAAAGATCCGTCTCACTGTCAGAGCATTGAACAATAACATCAGAACAAACGGGAGACCCGGCATGAAAATGCGATGAATCGTCTCAAATGCGGCCCACGAGGGGGACGTATAAAAACTCTCTTTGGTAAAACAGCCATAGAAAACTCCGTTAATTATCTCCGAAGGCTCTAATGTAAAGTAAAAAGGGATACATTCCAAACAGCTCAGAACACTCACTGCCCCGATAACCACACCCGCAGTTCTTTCGGTGCAATATTTTGTTTTTAGCGTTTCACAACAAATGGCCACAAATCTGTCACAGGTGAACGCGACTGTCAGCCAGACAGAGACCCCGGTGCTGGCTAAAAGCAGGCAACGAACTCCCCTGCAAACGGGTGTCCAATAGAGGAAAGAAAATCTAAAATATATCAAAACCGTCCACTTCAGCAGAGGGTCAGAGACAACGACGAGGAGATCGGCCGCTGCCATTCCCAGCAGGTAGCGAGTGACACATTTGGAGAGACCGCACTTTCCTCGGGACAGGATCACAATCGCCACTAGGTTTACTGAAAGAGAGAGTGTAGAGAACAGAGAAATCCCTGACTAGTAAGTGGAATAGAGCCGCAGTGTGATAGAATCAAATTAGGTCTTGTGTTTTTGTTTCTGCCTCGAAGGGTGAATACTGGACCCAGTTTATATGAAGCAACTGACAATGTGCATTCTCCGCGTAACTGAGTTGCCAAGATTTGCCAAGAGTTTATAAATGGTTTAATTCTGGGTGCATTCTCAAACCGGCGAGAGGACAACTGCTTAAATACTTCCTCGGCCGCAGTACGGGATGGACATTCATTATCAGCATAACTGGCTCTGACCAGCACAGGAATGAAATGAAATCCACATCTGCAGTTCCCTCTGCTCACCCAGTCATGCAATTCCTGTGGACAGAAAGAAAGACAACTGGTTCCCTCAGAAGCAATAGAGCCCGGTCTCCTCCTTACAGACATTTCAATTCACAATTACCTCATGACATCGAGGCAGCGAAAAGGCAGCATCTAGGCTTCAATACGCAACGCCTCCCGCTACGAAAGCAATGCGATTAACATTATCAGCGCCTTCCGCTGTGGAAAGAATTACCCAGCGAATCGCTTCAGGACATCAGAATTAACTCTCAGTTTCTGCCGTTTGCTGGTGTGTCAGTGGCTTACCGGGAATTCCAGCGGCTGAAATAACCGGGTAGTAAATGTCTTCTATCCGCCAGATTACTGGATACCCCATCTGAGTGACACAGTGAACGCTTTTGCTCTGAATTCCACAGCTCGCAAGACATTCTGGACTGACGAACTGCAACAGGCTCTGATTTATACAGGGGATCGATCTCCAGTGACAAGGTCCCAAACTCTCCCATTGTTATTGAACAAATTAATTACATCACCGGTAGCGTCTCAGGTGCACATGCTGTGGGCATGTAACATGATCACGTCAATGTCATTGGTATTACCTCAGTCAGATCCCTCTGTGTAATGCGACCGAAACGGGCAATGAGACCAGTGAGTGAGCAATGAGCGGCTGTATTCACACCGTTCCACAGTTGTATCGGCAGCGGTCACGACTGTTCCGGTTTTCCGAACTCAAACTTACTCTGTGTCTCTCTTTCAACAAGCAATCCGGAATCGATGTGTCCAGCATTTCCGGCAATTTTCACTGTCACGCCTGCTGTTTCATCTGCAAATAGATCAGTGTGCTCTGCATCCGGGGACATATGAATACTCTCTCAGTCTCCTCCTGCAAACTTTCAGTTAATGTCATTCTTTTTTTTAAATTCAGCAGCTGCACTTCGGCCGCACAGGCACCAAATGCATCCCAACCCGCTCCACTACGTGCCACCAAATATAAAACATACCCTTTGTGCACACAGACACCCTGTGCAGTTCTCTGTCAGCCCTGGACGGCATCGATGTTTACGTCATTTTGTTCAGCTTCCCGGTATAATGTTTATTTCCGATTCCTTCATCCTTCATCTTCAGATCTGTCCAGGGTATCCTACATCTTAAATTATCTTCTCCACATCTGTAGTATCTGTGTGCGTGTGTGTGTGTGTGTGTGTATGTGTGTGTGTGTGTGTGTGTGTGTGTGTGTGTGTGTGTGTGTGTGTGTGTGTGTGTGTGTGTGTGTGTGTGTGTGTGTGTGTGTGTGTGTGTGTGTGTATGTGTAAATTTGTATGTATGTCTGTCTGTCTGGCTGTATGTGTAAGAGTGTGCGTGTAGATGACATGATTGTGTATGTATGTTTCTACGTGTTTGTGTGTGTGAGTGTGCATATATATAGTATGTGTGGGAATGTTGGTTTGTATATATCTGTATGTGTGCATGATTGTGTTTGTGAGTGTGATGAGTGTGTGTGTGGGTTTGTGTATGTGTCTGTCTGTGTGTGGATGTGTGTATCTGCGTGCATGTGTTTGTGTGTTTGTGTATGTATGTACGTACAGTGTACGTATACGTAATATATATGTATAACATTTCCTATGCGTGCTGTGGGTTTTAAAACGGTGCTGCCGACAAGTCCGCTGTTTAATCCACCTGGGGATCAGTTCGATGCTGAAATACTGTGCCGTTCAATTAGCTATCGGAATATACTGGGCTGATCAGACTCCCATTCTCTGCCCTGTGATTTACGAGCACACCCATCAACACGTTTGTCTCTGGTGTAAATAGCGGCATGATTTAATAGAGTATTTTCTGCCATGTACAGATTGCATTGCGATTTCATGTCATGGTTTAACATAAAAATGCCCGCGACCTTTGTATTACTTAGGCAATGCCCTGCAGAAATGCACGCAGGACTGCCAAATAAGGCCACATCATCACATAAAACCATGTTAAAAACCATTTAAAACACAGACACAGACACAGACACACACACACACACACACACACACACACACACACACACACACACACACACACACACACACACACACACACACACACACACACACCCACACACACACACACAGGTGCAGGCAAATAAACGCGAGTGTATGTGTTAAATTATCTGCCGATCATCCTGTCCATGCTTTCCCGTCCCACTCCGACCGCGTTAAACAAAGTACTGATTGGTTGAGTCAACGCGATGATGACGGGAGAGGAGAAACAATAGTGTCATTGAAACAGCCGCAGTGCAAAGTTGCCGATACAAAAGATATTCGTAGCAGAATGACACAAAAAACAGTAAATTGAGTTAACAGAGAGCAATAGCAGAATCTGCCGGATAGCAAAGGATGAATCATGCAATACGTTTCAAGGTGAAAATGAAGAGAGCGTTGATATTCAGTTCACCTGAAATGCAGAATTAGTGAGAGAGAGAGAGCGACAGCAGAGGAGGGACAATCGACAATCGGGAGACATTCAGTCGGATAATACGAGAGCGTGTGCTTCATTCTCCAACTGCTGGTCGAGGGCACAGTGTGCGAGGGGTGGCTCATTCGGCACCCACCGGTCTCCGGTGCACTGTAGGAATGTGGGGTTCATTTCGTAGATATCAGTCCCTGGTACAGTCTGAGTATGGGGGTGAGGTTCTTATGATCTCACTCTCTGGTTCAGATTAAGGGTGTGCATTTCATTTTGTACATCGTACTTTTTCAATCTTAGTAAGGGTCTGGGAGTGAAAGCAACGCGGAAGGGAGGTCGTTTTCCTTTTCTTTAACTGATCGGGAAAAAGAGGCTGTACTGCGCAGGCGCGGGACGTAGCGCGCCTAGGTTGAAAAGGAAGAACGCCATATACAGCGACCATCGTCCTAGCGGCCATTGTTTCTATGGTTAAAGGCAAAACGAATAAGAATAAGGAACCTTGGTTCTCGAGGGATATTGGAACTCTGATAAGAATTAGAAGAGAGAGATGCATAAAATATATAGGTGATAAGGAGGAAACAAGATGCTTGAGGAGTATAAGAGAGTACGAAAATACTTAAGAAAGAAATCAAGAGGGCAAAAAAAAAAAGACATGAGGTTGCTTTGGCAGTCAGGCTGAAGGATAACCCTAAGAGCTTCTGCAGGTATGTTAAGAGCAAAAGAATAGTCAGGGAGAAAATTAATCCTCTTGAAGATCAGAGTGGTCGGCTATGTACGGAACCAAAAGAAATGGGAGAGATATTATGTGGGTTTTTTGCATCTGTATTTACTAAGGAAACTTTTATGGATTCTATGGAAGCAATGCAAACCAGTAGGGAGTTCATGGAACTTATACAGATTAAAGAGGAGGATGTGCTTGCTGACTTGTGGCAAATCAGAGTAGATAAATCCCCAGGACCTGACAAGGTATTCCCTGGGACCTTGACGGAGACGAGTGTTGAAATTTCAGGGGCCCTCGCATAAATATTTAAAATGCCGATATCCACGTGTCAGTTGCCGGATGATTGGAGGATAGCTCATCTAGTTCCGCTGTTTAAAAAAGGCTCAAAAAGAAAGCCGGGAAGATATAGGCTGGTATGTTTGACATCGGTAGTAGGTAAATTATTGGAAAAAGTACTAAGGGATAGGATCTACAGTTATTTGATTAGACAGAGACTTAATAGCAACAGTCAGCATGGCGTTGTGCGTGGTGGATCATGTTTAACCAGTCTATTAGAGTTTTTCGAGGAAGTTAGCAAAAAAGTGGATGAAGGGAAAGCATTGGATGTTGTATACGTGTACCAGTCAGGCCTTTGACAAGGTGGGGCATGGGAGATTAGTTATGAAGATTGAGTCGCTAGGTATAAATGGAGAGGTAGTAAATTAGACATTGGCTCAATGGAAGAAACCAGAGAGTGGTAGTGGAGGATTGCTACTCTGAGTGGAGGCTTGTGACTAGTGGTGTGCCACAGGAATCAGTGCTGGGTCCATTGTTATTTGTCATCTATATCAATGATCTGGAAAACAATGTGGGAAATTGGATCAGCAAATTTGCCGATGATACAAAGACTGGAGGTGTAGTGGACATTGAGGAATGTTTTCAAAGCTTGCAGAGGGACTTGGACCAGTTGGAGGAATGGACAGAAAAGTGGCAGATGGAGTTTAATGCGGACAAGTGTGAGGTATTGCACTTCGGAAGATCAAACCGAGGTAGAACATACTAGTTAAGTGGTAGGACAGAGAGGAGTGCAGTAGAACAGTCGAATCTGAGAATACAGATACATAATTCCCTAAAAGTGGCGCCACAAGTAGATAGGGTTGTCAAGAGAGCATGTGGAATATTGGCCTTTATAAATCAAATTAATGAGTGTCAGATTTGGAATGTAATTATGAGGTTGTATAAGACATTTGTGAGACCAAATTTGGAGTACTGTGTGCAGTTTTGGTCACCGAATTACAAGAAGGATATTAATAAGGTTGAACGCGTGCAGAGAATGCTTAAAAGGATGTTGCCAGGACTTGAGAAACTGAGTTACAGAGAAAGGTTGAAAAGGTTAGGACTATTTTTTTTTTCCCCTGGAGCGTAGGAGAATGATTGATAGAGTCATTGATTCATTGATTGATTCATAGAATCATTGATTGATGATTTGATAGAGGTGTATAAAATTATGCTGGGTACAGATAGAGTGAATGCAAGAAGGCTTTTTCCACTGAGGCCAGGGGAGAAAAAAAAAACAGAGGTCATGCGTTAAAGGTGAAGGGGGAAAAGTTTAAAGGGAACAATGGGGGGGGGGCTTCTTCACACAGAGAGTGGTGCTAGGGGGGAATGAGCTGCCAGAAGAAGTGGTGAATGCGTGCTCACTTTCAACATTTAAGAAACATTTGGACATATACATGAATGTCATGGGTTTGGAGGGATATGGCCCAGGTGCAAGTCAGTGTGACTAGGCAAAAAAAAAAAAAAAGTTTCGGCAGTTGCAAGAAGGGCAAAAAGGCCTGTTTCTGTGCTATAATGTCCTATGGTTCAATGGTTCTATACCAGTCATTGTTAAACTCTGAGAGTGTGAGATGCATTCTGTATCTGTCAGTCTCTGCTTCAGTGTGAGGGTGTGGAATTCATTCTGTATCTTTCGGTCTCTGCTTCAGTGTGAGAGTGTGCTTTTTATTCTGTATCTGTCAGTCTCTACTACAGTGTGAGAGTGTGGGTCTCATTCTGTATCTGTCAGTCTCTGCTACAGTGTGAGGGTGTGGGTTTCATTCTCTATCTGTCGGTCTCTGCTTCAGTGTGAGAGTATGCTTTTTATTCTGTATCTGTCAGTCTCTGCTACAGTGTGAGAGTGTGGGTCTCATTCTGTATCTGTCGGTCTGTGCTACAGTGTGAGAGTGTGGGTTTCATTCTGTATCTGTCAGTCTCTGCTTCAGTGTGAGAGTGTGGGTTTCATTCCGTTTCTGTCAGTCTCTGGTACAGTGTGAGAGTGTGGGTTTCATTCTGTATCTGTCTGTCTGCTACAGTGTGAGAGTGTGGGTTTCATTCTGTATCTGTCTGTCTGCTACAGTGTGAGAGTGTGGGATTCATTCTGTATCTGTCAGTCTCTGAAAATTGAAAATTATAATTTAAATAACTAAGTGCGTTAATACATTCATAACATTGTAGAAATAAAACACACAGCGGCAGCACGGTTCACGTTCCAGTAGCATTTATATGCATACATATCCCCAAAAATTTCTAAATTGCTCCCTTCACCTTGTATCTCTGCACTCTTACGTCTGCCGATTCTGTTATCCGTTTCTAAATGTACCCCAGGGTATGAGTTTATTCGAGGGATGTCACTCCCGTCTATAATATCATATGAATTACAATTTTCTTCTGATAGATTCAGACGTCTGTGTTGCGCCATCTATGTTTCATAGAAAAAGTGACAACTTATTTTCTGTGCTGCACTGAGTCTTTGGGTGCAGGATTATAAGGCAAGCTTAAGTTTCACATTTGGAGTAATGGCAACAATGGGCTGCTGGTGAATTTCTGAAAAGCTGGCGTCACAGCTCAGGGAACCAACACACCCCACCCGATCCCCGTATGTGACACCGGATAGAAATCGTACCTGCTGTGTTCACGGACGCTCTGTCCAGTTCCCCATCAGCCCTGGACAAAATCGATGTTTATTTAATTTTGATTAGTCTCCCCTGTAAAATATTTATTTTCTACACCTTGAAGTCCAGAGCTGTCCTCATTTTCCTTCAGCTCTTAAGCAATCTTATCCACATCTATACTATCTGAAAATCTATGTGTGAGCGTGTTTATGTGTGTGTGTGTGTGTGTGTGTGTGTGTGCCTGTGTGTCTGTCTGTCTTTATATGTGTGTATGTGTGTATGTATACGTATGCATGTATGTGTGACTAAATGAGTGTTTGTGTGTAGCAATGCATTGTATATATCTTTTAAATCATATGAATAAAATTTCCGATTCCAGCCGTGGATTTTAAAACGGTACGGTAACCCAGACAGCCGCTATTGAATCCACTTGAGGAACGGTTACATGCTGAAATACTGTAGTGTTCAATTCTCTGTAGGAATATATTGGGCTGATAAGGCTGTCATTTACTCTTCTGTGTGTAACGAGCACAACCAAGTACACGATTGTCTCTGGTGTTAATACCGGCATGATATTTTTTTATCATTTGTGAGTTCAACTCCATAAAAAGATGTCTTCATCTCCTGCTTTAACATAAAACACCGGTGGACTTGGCATTAGCTCCGCAGTGCCCTGGTGTATATAGCCGCTGGACAGCCAAACCAGGTTACACATTAAAACAATTCAAATTAGAAACCATTTCCACCACACACACACACACACATATATTTTCTCCATTTTCCGCTAGCACACGCACACCCTCTCACACTCACACACTCAATTCATCCATCTCTCTCTCTCTCTCTCTCTCTCTCTCTCTCTCTCTCTCTCTCTCTCACACACACACACACACACACACACACACACACACACACACACACACACACACACACACACACACACACACACACACACACACACGCTCATATCTCTCGCCAATTCGTGTATTAAACGATTTGCCGATGTCCCTGTTCATACTTTTCTCTCTGATGGCATTACAGAGAATGTCTCTGATGGAATTAAACAAGATATTTTACGGTTGAGATTGCAAATAGATTCAGGGACTTGAAAAAAAAACAGAAAATACATTGAAAGGGTTGCATGGCTGTGTTGCAGAAAGAATGCAACAGCTGCAACATGAATGAAAATGTCGCGGGTAGAGTGTGAAGAGGGGTGGGTAATTCTGTACACATCGGTCTTCGGTGCAACGTCAGAGTGCACGGTTCATTTTGTAGATATCAGCCCCTTGTATGGACTGAGAGTGTGGGGTTCTGTCGGTGTCACTCTCTGGTTCAGTGAATTCATTCTGTACATGTCAGTCACTGCTAAAGTGTGACAGTGTGGGTTTCATTCTGTATCTGTCAGTCTCTGTTAGTCTGAGAGTGTGGGTTTCATTTTGTATTTGTCAGTCTCTGCTCGAGCATTAAGTGTGTCGCCTCTGTCCAGTACCTGCGAATCTCTGATTCAGTGTGAGCTGGCGTATATTTTTTCTCATTATTTCCAGCTGTTCCTCAAATGAAGTAAATCAAGTAAACCTAGTAAAAAATTAAAATAGATTCTGTACTCCCTGCTCTATTTTTAGATCAGGAGTCTTCTGCAGTTGATGACGTTAAAATTGTGCAATGGACAGTGCCCTTACGAATGATGACGTTTGTGTGGAGCAGTACATCCTGTATAATCGAGTAATTTGGTAAACAGACAGTTCGGCCCGACTTAATACTGCACGCTATTTGTTGTACATCCAGACAGAGTCAATTAAGCAGCGCCTGATCTGTAACTTTCTATGGCTTGAAAACGCAACTTCTTAAATGTTGAATGAAATTAAATAAAATATTGAAATTAATTAATTTTACAAGGACGTGAATAAATTCATAATTTGATAGGAGCAAACCTCGCAGAGGCAGCGCATTTCATGTTCCAGCGACATTTATGTGAATATATTTCTCTCAGCAACTCTAAATCGCCCCCTTCACTGTGTATCTCTGCACTCTTATGTTTCGCGTTTCTGTTGTACATTGCACTGTGGACACCAGAACATCAATTCATTCCAGCGATGTCCTATTCATAAAAAATGTAATAAACATTTCGACTTTCTAATGACAGCGTCAAGCTGGTCTGTAATATGTGTTTCATAATTTTTCATGGATTGCGATGGGACGGTGCTGAAGGAGTTGCATTCTGTGTCTGACCCCGTGGGAGTGTGTGAAGTGACAGTGTCGAGGGAGCTTCACTATTTTTCGGACATCCGCGATATACTGTATTTAATGAAGCAACTAATGCTGTCGAACCGCTGACATGCTACCGCGACTGCGTTACTGTGCTGCAGCTGTGCTGGATCCTCGGAGATATTGTCGCCCGAGAATTTGACTCTGCTCTCCGTGTCCACTGCTGAGCCATAAACGAGGGTCGTTGTGTTCTGCTGAATTCTTCCTCCGGAATGCTGCCATCAGTCCCTCAGTCATTCTGATGCTCTTGTGGGGGGTATGTGTTTCCGCAGCATTTAAGTGGCTGGACTGGTCTTGGACAATTGCGCTGAGTATCTCTAAAATGCTGATGGGATCACTTTCTGTGTTAGCCAAGGGAACGGCAAGGGAAATGGAACAAGTTCTCAGTAAAGAATGGAGATATGTATGATGCGGCATGACTGTGGAAAATAGAAACACTGAAACACAGAAAGTCTACAGTACAGTACAGGCCCTTCGGCCCACAATTCTGTGATATAAGCTATGGTTACCCAAAGCTCTCTATTATTCCAGGAGCCCGTCAAAATGGGGTGGACTAAATTTACATTTGAAATCTCTTGGAAATAGATTCCGTTTATGCTTCAGGATCTCAGCGCAGTGTATGATTCCACAATCGTCATGCATGTGAGATGTCGACTTTTCTGGAAAGGTTTGAGTACGGGATAGGGTGATGAACATATATGACCGATTTATTCAGTACAATTAATTGCTTCGCTTTGTTTTAAATCCTGTGTCGTAACACTCGGTACATTTGCGCAGAACTATCAGCCTGAGGCCTTGATGTAATTGCGGATGCTTCAAGATATTCGTTGCCATATCGTCAAGTTCAGGTTATTCTCATCTATTTGAAAGGGCCGTCCAATTCTGCTACTCTGGGAGGAATTCCCTCATTCATTGATTTGTATAGATCAGGCAGATCCACTATTTGAACTCATCTGGATATGCTGAGATGTGTTATTCCTGGATTATTCTAGGTTCAGAAGGCTGAATGACGTGGAAACATCGGGAGATTACACATATAAGCTGTTGTTGGCATTGTAAGGTTCTTCTATTCTCTGTCATTCGGATATATTTCAGACATAGATTATCTGCATTCGGCACTGTGTTACTGCAGAGTGTTTTCTCTGACAGAAGTGTCAATATTAAATTTGTTTTCAATAGTTTGGCAGTTTAGGATATCATCCAGTCATCCCGATTTACAAAGCTGTGGTTTTGAATTTCATATAGTTTGCTGACGTATTTCTTTCTACGGTTTGATGAGTAACCAGGCTGTGCCTCGTGCCGAGAAGAATTTGGTTCAGCGTTGCGATATTATCACCAGCGCGTCGTCATTGTGAGGAATTTCCTCACGTTTTAGGATTTTAAAATGGCAGCTGAACTGCTATTTGTATGAGTCGTGTCCCTGTGCGGTTGGTTCTTGTGCGGGAATTTTCTCCTTTCTTTATTCACTATATTTTCCGGTTTTAAGATTGCATTGGACATTGAAAACTGAGAAAATAAAGAATGTCATTGTACTGTTGAAATAGACTCTGTATCCGTTAAGCTAAAGCATATTTATGTGCGGTGTTACAAGTACAATGGGGCAAGGCCTGATATACTGGATGTTTTTCATTTCTATTCTGAGTCTCGTATATTATTTGGCGCTATGAGATTGAAGTATCAATGTCACGGTTTATTAGGCTGAGGTCATTAATAATACTGGGCTGTGAGATTTTCATATTCTTTGGCCCAAACGATTGTACAATATCTACTATCGTGTTCCATCTGAGACCATGCATTTTTGTATCATGTTCCGTGATGTTTTATTATTGTCGTGGATCAAAGCCAGACTGAAATGTTGCATACCCACATACGCTTTTTCACCCACGGTGCTGGAGACATGTGTAACACCCTGCTATTTTACTATCTTTACTTTCATCTTCCTTCAATTTACTTATCTGGTTTTCATCTTTATCTTTACAAGGAAATCTCTCGCCTGCATTCTTGATCAACTTTAATGTTACTGCTTTTCATCCTCCTTTAATCTACTTACTTGGTCCTGCAACGGAAAGACAATCAAACGCAAGCACAAGCGCGAACAAAATTTCATTCAGTTTGCCCCTTTAAGTTTTATTTATATCTATTGGTTGTATTTATCATTCGGAGAACACCTTGGGTGCATACCCAAAACACCCTGGACTGTCTGTAGAAGCACTGCTAATGCAATGGTTTTCTGTGGCAGCAGTGTTTGGGTTATGGTTGGAGATAACGGGGGCTTTGAAATGTGCGCCGTTCAGTGAGGCGAGTTTTTTTTTTTTTGTTTTTCTCGTTTTGTGCGTGAGTCGCTCTATAAGCCGGCGGTGCTCTACGCAAAAGGTGCTGAAAGCAGCTTCCGCATTGCTCTGGATGATCGCAATTCCTTTGTCGGGGTGCAATGCTGTTTCGTCTTTCGATTTTTTCCCCATTTGTCCGCATTTGGATCTGACGTCCCTGCCGTGTGAGACCATGATTTTAAATTTCAGCAAATTTGCTCCCATTCACTGTTCTCTATTTGTATTTTATTGGGACTTCAGAAGCTGAAGTGGTCTGAACAAAGTATAACAGGTTATCTTTTATCTTGAGGTAGACTGCCGGTGTGGGATGATGTACTACTATAGGGTGTCGTTCGGATAAATTCCATCTCTATCAGGAACAGGAAAACGACGTGAAATATTTTTAATTTATTTTTGTGAACCATAGAACGATAGAAAACTACGGCACAGTACAGGCCCTTTTCCCTCCATGTTATGCTGACGCATATAATCCTTTAAAGACGTACTAAACGCACACTACCCCATAACCCTCCATTTTTCATTCATCCCTGTGCCTGTCCAAGAGTCTCCTAAACACCCCAATGTTTTAACCTCCAGCACCATCCCAGTCAAGTCATTCCAGGCACTCACAACCCTCTGTGTAAAAAACTTACCACTGATGTCTCTCCCAAAACTACCCCCTCCCAAGCCCGTAACCATTCCGTCTAGTGATTGCCACTGCTGCCCTGAGAAACAGGCACTGAACATCGAACCCATCCATGCCTCTCACAATCCTGCAAACCTCCATCAGGTCCCCTCCCATTCTTCCCGCTCCACACGACTTGTTCTCCAATCCAGACAACCTCTCGGCAAATCTCCTCTGCACCCTCTCCATAGCATCCGCATCCTTCCGATAATGATATGACCAGAATTGAACGCAATAATATAAGTGCGCTCTCACCAGAGATTTGTAGAGTAGCAACAAGACCTTTCCACTCTTGACCTCAAACGGGGGGTTTGAGGGGGGTTAATGAAGCCTAGCATCCAATAGGCCCTCTTAACTACCCTGTCAACCTGTGCAGCGACCTTGAGGGACGTGTGGATTTGAAACCCAAGATCCTTTTGTTCATACACACACCTAAGTAACTCACCATTAATCCTGTACTCAGTTTTCTGGTCTGTCCTTCCAAAATACATCACCTCACACTTGTCGGGATTGAACTCCATCCGCCATTCTTCTGCCCAACTCTGCTGCCCGTCCACATCCTCTCGTAACCGTCGACCACCTACAGCTCCATCCACAACTCCTCCAATCTTCCTGTCATCAGCAACATCGCTCACCCATCCTTCCAGCTCCACATGCAGGTCACCCAAAAAATCACAAATAGCAGGGATCCCAGGACAGATCTATGAGTCACCCCACCAGTCACCGAACTCCAGGCAGAACACCTTCCACCCCACAACCACCCTCTGCCTTCTTCCCTCAATCCAACCCCCTATCCAAAGAGCCAAGTTTCCAATTATCCCATACCCATGACTCCACAGATGAGACTCTCATGACGGACAAATTGTCAAATGCCTTGCCAAAGTCCATGCAGACCACATCCACTGCCTCGCCCACATAGCCTCCCTCGTCATCTCTTCAAAAAACTCAATTAGGGTTGTGAGGGACGTTCCTCCCTCCACAAAGCCATGCCGACCACCCATGAATAGACTGCACCTTCATATTCTCGTAGATCCCATCCTCAAGAATCCCCTCCAGTAGTTTGCAGACCACAGACGCAAGATCCATCTGTCTACAGTTCCCAGGCTTCTCCCCACCACCTTCTATAAACAAGGGAACTACACTTGCCATGCTCCAGTCCTCTGGTCCTTCCCCTGCAGCCAAGGAGGACCCAAAGATCATAACCAATGCTCCCGCGATCTCCCCTCTCAACCCCCACAACAACCTGCGGTGTATCACATCCGGCCCTGGGGATCCACCAATCTCAACGTCTCTAAGAAGATCCAGCACCTCCTCCTCCCCAATCGCCGCACTGTCCAGCCCACAGGCCCACTCTACATCGACCTCATACTGTCAGGGTCCGGTCCGGAAACCACGTTTCGGGTCTCGATCTAGTCCGCGTGCTCCGGGCTCCGGGTCTTGCAGCTGTCCCTCCCGGACCCTTTGAGCCTGTTATGATCATTCTGGATCAAGGAGGCACACCTTTGGCCAATTCGGCTAGCTGGTGTTTATAAGGGGCCGTGGGACGGAAAACGCCCTTTTTCTTTTTTTTCTCCGCTGGCTCCGATCTCTGCTCTACATTCTGTTATCCAGCCCGGGCTCAGATCTACTCCTCATCATGATAGTCTGTCCCGTACCCGTGCTGCCAGGTTGGTCCTCTCCCCCCACCTTTTTTCCCATGAACTGGTTCCGTTTCTCTGTTCGTTTGTTTTGCTCGCTCAGTCGCGCTGTCTGCCGGCTTTTCCAAATTTTCATTTTAGAAGGGCTGTTGTGCTGGTCACCCTGGACCTATACCCGTTCCTACCCCTTGCCGACGTCGGGCGGAAGCGGCCGACCCGCGGCTGCCCGGCGGTGGTTCTGCCCGTTCCTATCCATTGCCTCCGTCGGCAAGGCCCGGCCGGACTGCCGCTGCCCGGCATGGTTTCTGCCCCGACCTCCTCGTCCGCCCGAACTCTGGGATTGTGCCCTGCACGGACCTAGGGGTCCGCGTGGTGCCCAGGCCCCGGCGTTTCCACCTGGGAGGCAGCCCTGCCCAGGATATATGCTGCCAGCCCAGGGAGGACTCTCCGCCAGTCTATCTAGCCACCTGGGCCTGTCTGCCTGCCTGAACTCAGGGATCCTCCTGCCTGCCCCGAACTGTGGGATCTGCCTGCCTAACTTTTCCACCTATTGTTCCCTCAGGGTTGTGCCCCGCACATGCCCAGGTGGCCGCGACTGGCCCAGGCCTCTGTGTTTTCCGCCTGGGAGGCGGCCCTGCCCGAGATGCATGCGGCCCGCCATGAGGAATCTGCCTGCCTACCTGCCCCGAACTGTGGGATCGGTCTGCCTGCCTGCCTGCCCCGAACTGTGGGATCGGTTTGCCTGCCTGCCTTCCCCGAACTGTGGGATCGGCCTGCCTGCCTGCCTGCCCCGAACTGTGAGATCTGCCTGCCTGCCTGCCCCGAACTGTGGGATCGGCCTGCCTGCCTGCCTGCCCCGAACTGTGGGAACTGCCTGCCTCGACTGAACTCTTGGATCCAGCCCCGCCTGCAGTAACCCTTAAATGCCATGGCATCCCCATCCTGTCCTCCCCCTAGTACTTCAGTGTCTGCGTCCTGCGTTTGGGTCCCTGTTCCTGACAGTTACTTTGCAACCGAGTAATTAACACTAGATTTGGAGTAGCAACAGAGAGATTAATGTCGGTGGGTTCGACAGCTGTCTGGATACGGAGCACCGCACTTCGTTCACCCACGTACTTCCTTCAGCTAGACTGTCGAAGATTTATCGCACTGAGCAGAATTCCTGAAACCAAATCAGCAGTAACTTTGGAATTTTAAGAATTAATAGCACAAACCTCTTGTTAATTGTCTTTATAATTGACAAAACTGGGAGAAGAAGCATTAATGAGTATACCATAGCGCCCTCGCTCGCTCCCTCTGTTGAACGGCCATGTGTAAACTCATGAACAATTTCTCCTGCTCCGTCCGAACGGTGACAATACTTACGAGCCCTCCGGATTCAGAGTTTAGATGAAGGGACTTAAAGATCCGCTTTGATTTCTCGCTGGGGTGAAATATTCTGATGGTCAAGAAAACACTATGAGGAAAACGTGGCATAAAGTGAACATGAAATTGGTAAATTGCCGTCTAATTCTCTCTCTCCCGCTGACTTTCAAACTCCCCCGTTTATCTCTCTTGCCCTGTCTACGATGTGACACCCTCCCCTGCTTCTCATCTCTCTCTCCCTCCCCACATACTCTTTTGCTCCTCACTACCACACTTTCCTCAAGGCTGAAACAAGCGTTTGCAATTAATTTTCAATGTTTATGTTCAGTAAAATGACTGCTGATTGGGGTGTGAAGTTTATAGATATTCCTTTACAACACGGCTGGTGTGAAATATAGGGGAGGAGATATGAACTGGAGCTGAAACTTAGGGGCGAACAACATAACATGAAGTAGTGATTTTCCAATAAATTTGTTTCCTTTACTGTGTTTCAGTGCTACGTTAAGATAAGAACATCATGTGAAATTTAGCTGAAAAAGGATTGAAGTTTGAACCAATAAAATATTTATGTATTTCCATAAGAAATATTCTCCAGCCGAGGGTGGGAGGGGGTTGAGATTACGATTCATTTGCTGAACAGGGCAGACGGGTCCATGAAAGGGAAACGCTTTCGCAGTTTCATGTCACTCACTCTACAGACTCCCCATTGAACTGTTGGCCGGCGAGCCACCGTATATTGCCGTAAATAAGCATGTTCGCTGATCTTCCGACAATATCACGCTCGCCGGTTGTGACTGGTGTGGTGGAGCGACTGTGCACACACCCGTCATCTATCAACAATCCACAAACCAACCCTCGTCAAAGACAGGCAACATACCTAGCTTCCATTGGTGTGTGCATGTGTCAATCTAAAGAGCCTGTATTAATTCATAATTACTTCACCAATCGTGTTAATGGGATATGTCAGATATCATTGGACAGAGATGATGTGGATGTTACAGTGGGACGACAGGGAAGCGCACCCAAGTGCAGGACACAGGTACGGAAACTGACTTGGACTTGACCTGGACTCGGTCTAAGCCAGCACTTAGATTAGACTTGATCACAGAGACTGGACTTGGACTGGGACACGAAGAGACAGGATTCCCAACTAGGAGTAGCGGTAAACAGCCGGATCTACTCAACTGGAAACGAGACGATCGAAACCAAACAACAACAGACAATTGGAATCTTGACATGGAGACGCTCATGAAGCGGCAAACGGCCGGCAGTGACTTGACTGGACACGAAGCACTGACAGGACTCGGAGCCTTAACTTGGACTGGGACTCGAGGCCTTGAATTGGACTGGTACGTGGAGCCTTGACATGGACTGGTACTCGAGGCTTTGACTTTGACGGATTCGAGGCCTTGAATTGGACTGGAACTGGAGGCCTTGACTTGGACTTGGACTCGAGGCCTTGATTTGGAATGGTACTCGAGGCCTTAACTGGACACAAATCCTTGACTGAGACTGGGACTCGAGGACTTGACTTGGACTGGGACTCGACGCCTTGACTTTGACGGATTCGAGGCCTTGACGGACTTGGACTCGAGGCCTTGAATTGGACTGGAACTGGAGGCCTTGACTTGGAATTGGACTCGATGCCTTGATTTGGAATGGTACTCGAGGCCTTAACTGGACACGAATCCTTGACTGAGACTGGGACTTGAGGCCTTGACTTGGACTGGGACTCGAGGTCTTGACTTTGACGGATTCGAGGCCTTGACTTGGACTTGGACTCGAGGCCTTGAATTGGACTGGAACTGGAGGCCTTGACTTGGAATTGGACTCGAGGCCTTGATTTGGAATGGTCCTCGAGGCCTTAACTGGACACGAATCCTTGACTGAGGCTGGAACTCGAGGCCTTGACTTGGACTGGGACTCGAGGCCTTGATTTGGAATGGTACTCCAGGCCTTAACTGGACACGAATCCTTGACTGAGACTGGGACTCGAGGCCTTGACTTGGACTGGGACTCGAGGCCTTGAATTGGACTGGAACTGGAGGCCTTGACTTTGACGGATTCGAGCCTTGACTTGGACTTGGACTCGAGGCCTTGAATTGGACTGGAACTGGAGGCTTTGACTTGGACTGGGACTCGAGGCCTTGATTTGGACTGGGACTCGAGGCCTTGACTTTGACGGATTCGAGGCCTTGACTTGGACTTGGACTCGAGGCCTTGAATTGGACTGGAACTGGAGGCCTTGACTTGGAATTGGACTCGAGGCCTTGACTTGGACTGGGACTCGAGGCCTTGACTTGGACTGGGACTCGAGGCCTTGACTTCGACTGGGACTCGACGCCTTGACTTTGACGGATTCGAGGCCTTGACGGACTTGGACTCGAGGCCTTGAATTGGACTGGAACTGGAGGCCTTGACTTGGAATTGGACTCGATGCCTTGATTTGGAATGGTACTCGAGGCCTTAACTGGACACGAATCCTTGACTGAGACTGGGACTTGAGGCCTTGACTTGGACTGGGACTCGAGGTCTTGACTTTGACGGATTCGAGGCCTTGACTTGGACTTGGACTCGAGGCCTTGAATTGGACTGGAACTGGAGGCCTTGACTTGGAATTGGACTCGAGGCCTTGATTTGGAATGGTCCTCGAGGCCTTAACTGGACACGAATCCTTGACTGAGGCTGGAACTCGAGGCCTTGACTTGGACTGGGACTCGAGGCCTTGATTTGGAATGGTACTCCAGGCCTTAACTGGACACGAATCCTTGACTGAGACTGGGACTCGAGGCCTTGACTTGGACTGGGACTCGAGGCCTTGAATTGGACTGGAACTGGAGGCCTTGACTTTGACGGATTCGAGCCTTGACTTGGACTTGGACTCGAGGCCTTGAATTGGACTGGAACTGGAGGCTTTGACTTGGACTGGGACTCGAGGCCTTGATTTGGACTGGGACTCGAGGCCTTGACTTTGACGGATTCGAGGCCTTGACTTGGACTTGGACTCGAGGCCTTGAATTGGACTGGAACTGGAGGCCTTGACTTGGAATTGGACTCGAGGCCTTGACTTGGACTGGGACTCGAGGCCTTGACTTGGACTGGGACTCGAGGCCTTGACTTCGACTGGGACTCGAGGCCTTGACTGAGACTGGGTCGTGGAGCCTTGACTGAGACTGGGGCCCGAGGCCTTGACTTAGACTGGGACTCGAGGCCTTGACTTGTACTGGGACTCGAGGCCTTGACTGAGACTGGGACGTGGAGCCTTGACTGAGACTGGGGTCCGAGGCCTTGACTTAGACTGGGACTAGAGGCATTGACTTAGATTCGAACACGAAGCCATCAAAAAAAAAAGCAACAACAACAGAGCACTCTCATCCCGGCTCGGAGCAGCGGCAAAACGGCCGGCAACACACAGTTGGACACAAAACCACACAAACAAGCAACAGGCAAGGCAAATCTTGACACAGAGAAGCTCCTGAAGACAGTCCCTTATTCTTGGCAGCACGGAACATTCATCGCCGCCCTGGCTGAGTTGATGAACCAGCAGCGAGTAGATGTAAGCTGGAGTATTTTTATGTTGCCAGTTCGAATCAGGTACCGTAATCAAGGAGCCCAGTCGAACACGGAGAAAAAGGAAATTAACTGAAATAAGTGGATAACGGTCCGGACCTGACAATGAAAAGCAATGACAAAAAGGAATGTTTGGTTACTAAGCCCGCTACCGCTATGATCAGGCGATGGAGATGCTGCCATATTGCTGAGCAATTTTGTCTCTGATTCACTTTCTGCCTCTAGCGATCAATGAGGAACAATGGAATCCCGTGATGCTAAGTCAGCTAAGTTTGCCATGCATTTCAGAAATGACTGCTGACCTTTATTTTAAAATCCATTTGATGTCATTCACATATTCTGCGTCCCCTCTTAAATATCAGCTCCCCACTTTCTTCAGTGATTACGAATGGAAGAGAGAGGCGGGCAGTACAGAAGAAGACTGCACGGGCGGTCTGTCAATAGGCGTCATACGTCTGCCTTGGTATTCGTTTAAGAAATGACTGATCTTTGCCAGCATGCAGAGCACTTCAATGCCAGTTTCGAAACGCTCGCTATTGCTCTAATTTCAGTGTTTTTTTTTCTAATGTGCATGGGCTGTTTCTGACGATCTGCCTCTCAGAGAATGCATTGACAATGCAATTCAATTAAAAGCAGATTTTAGTTAAAGTGTATGTTGTTCACGAGTGGCAGACAATTGGAAACATTCAACATATTTTCCGCTGAATTCAAACCTCCATTTTTACATATATCACCTTGACTTCTCAAAACCCAAGCAAAATGAAGATGTAAAGGGATTATCCTTTATAGGAAGAACTTATAGGCTGGGGTATCAATTACATCCTAGCAAGGTGTTTGTGTTCTGCAAAGACTTCTGTACTGCCGGGTCAGTTCCCTGGTAAGAGGCTAACAGTGCTATTTAAGTACAGGTATAGTCTAATAGGCATTTAGTTCATCCCGGAGTCAGAGAATAACCCCCGGACGGAGAAAGCCGCAAACCCATGCGCTTGAAGTGGCCACTCTCAGTGAGAAATGATTGCTTACAGCATGCTAAAAATAAATATACAATTATGATGCCGATTATATCTCCAATATAAGAGACTTCATGCGTAACGGAGATTTAGAGAAACTCTCGTAAAATGTTAGAGGTGATTAAGCAATTAATGTTTCTGACTGAGCCCCATCTTTAGGATTCTTCTGGGCTCTTTATGGCCGGTTCTTTGTTCGAATATGGAAAAACACTTTGCTGAAACACAATACTTGCTCGAGTTTCAATTTCAGAAGAATTCGGGAAAATACTCATGATGTTCTCTTCTGGTCCTCAGTAAAACGACCATGTGCGGAAAAGCTACAGCGGTCACACAGGCAATGAAAGAATACTTCCATCCCTTGCTCACGAAATTGTAAAAAAACAAAATGTTCTGCTTTGAAATTTAGTAAACATCATGCAAGATTCAACAAGAATGTTTTCTTTTGTAATAGAGGTCTCTATTCTGGGGTCCACGGACCTCTCTGTTAATGGTGGGAATCCATGGCATAAAAAGGTTCGGGTACCCACGGACTACAACATTGTCAAATCTGATTGACAGAAGGAAGCTAAATTGCACAGTAACATATTCCCAAAGAGTTTGTGTAAACGCAGGAAAAGAGGACACGTAATATAGCACATGGGTAACGAAGGGCATTAGGTAGCGATCCTGCAGGTGCCTGAAACCCACACATAGTCATGAATTCCATTCATCCTTATTACGTGTTTGCGAAGGGATTGGGATGCCCCCAATCACACCCCACACGCAACAAAGAAAACCTGTTGACGTCACAACCCTGTAGAATATCACGTGACAAAGATATCATTGATACATGCACATGCGTGAGAATCCCTGACGTACAGCACGCATTTTAGATTTAGCCGAGTCTTTAAACAGGCAACAAAAAGCTAAGCAAGTGACAGAGAATCTACCAAGGGGAATTTACAGTTGTGGCTCCCGTCCTCATTCCGAATAGAAAAGAAGTTAAGAAGCGATTAGAGCAACAATTCCAAACCACAAGGTTGTATTGCAAGTATATTCATATAGGTTTCCCCAGATTCAGCATTTACACTTTTACAACCTTCTACAGACTCACATTTTATCTGTTTTTGCATGTTGATTGTCGCATCTCGTGTCATCTGCTTAATTATTTCATAAAACTACTTTGATATTCTTAGTTTTGAGTTTCAGCTCTTCACCTACCACAGCGGAATATAATCTGATGCTTTACGTATGAATAGTCATGAGGTGCACAAAGATAATAATCACTCTGTTGCTGCTTAATCTGCTGGTTACGTTTTTACGCGAAGCACCGAGTTATAGAGTGAGAGCTGAAATCAAAACGCCACTGAACAGCGATACAAACAAATTCTACATATTTATGAAATGTGTGCAGGATAGTTTTTTGCAACAATACATAGAAGTACCGACTAGAGATGGGGCAGTGTTGGATCTCCTGTTAGGGAATGCGATAGGTCAGCTGACAGATGTATGTGTTGGGGAGCACTTCGGGTCCAGTGATCACAATAGCATTAGCTTCAATATAATTATGGAATATGACAGGACAGGACCTAGAGTTGAGATTTTGATTGGAGAATGGCTAACTTTGAGGAAATGCGAAGGGATTTAGAGAGAGTGGATTGGGTCAAGTAGTTTTATGGGAAGGATGTAATAGAGCAATGGAGGTCATTTAAGGGTGAAATTATGAGGGTACAGAATCTTCATGTTGCTGTTAGGTTGAAAGGAAAGGTTAAAGGTTTGAAAGCACCATGGTTTTCAAGGGATATTAGAAATTTGGTTCGGAAAAAGGGGGATGTCTACAATAGATATAGGCAGCATGGAGTAAAGGAATTGCTCGAGGAATATAAAGAATGTAAAAGGAATCTTAAGAAAGAGATTAGAAAAAAATAAAAGTGGTTACGAGGTTGTTTTGGCAAATAAGGTGAAAGTAAATCCCAAAGGTTTCTACAGTTATATAAAAAGCAAGAGGATAGTAAGGGGTAAAATTGGCCCCTTAGAGAATGAGAGTGGTCAGCTATGTGTGGAGCCGAGGGAGATGGGAAAGATTTTGAACGATTTCTTCTCTTCGCTATTCACTAAGAAGAAGGATATTGAATTGTGTAAGGTGTGGGAAACAAGTAAGGAAGCTATGGAACCTATGACAATTAAAGAGGTGGAAGTATTGGCGCTTTTAAGAAATTTAGAAGTGGATAACTCTCCGGGTCCTGACAGGATATTCCGCATGACCTTGAGGGAAGTTTGTGTAGAAATAGCAGGAGCTCTGACGGAGTCCTTTAAGATGTCATTAGAAACGGGGATTGTGCCGGAGGATTGGCGTATTGCTCATGTGGTTCCATTGTTTAAAAAGGGTTCTAGAAGTAAGCCTAGCAATTATAGACCTGTCAGTTTGACATCAGTGGTGGGTAAATTAATGGAAAGTCTACTTAGAGATAGTATTAATAATTATCTGGATAGACAGGATCTGATTAGGAGTAGCCAGCATGGATTTGTGCGTGGAAGGTCATGTTTGACAAACCTTATTGAATTTTTTGAAGACGTTACGAGGAATGTTGATGAGGGTAAGGCAGTAGATGTAGTCTATATGGACTTCAGCAAAGCCTTTGACAAAGTTCCACATGGAAGGTTAGTTAAGAAGGTTCAGTCGTTAGGTATTAATTCTGGAGTTTTAAAATGGATTCAACAGTGGCTAGATGGGAGATTCCAGAGAGTAGTGGTGCATAATTGTTTATCAGGATGGAGGCCGGTGACTAGCGGGGTGCCTCAGGGATCTGTTTTGGGCCCAATGCTGTTTGTAATATACATAAATGATCTGGATGATGGGGTGGTAAATTGGATTAGTAAGTATGCCGGTGACACTAAGGTAGGAGGTGTTGTGGATAATGAGGTGGGTTTTCAAAGCTGGCAGGGAGATTTATGCAGGTTAGAAGAATGGGCTGAACGTTGGCAGATGGAGTTTAATTCGGGGAAGTGTGAGGTTCTACATTTTGGCAGGAATAATCCAAATAGAAAATACAGGGTAAATGGTAGGGCATTGAGGAATGCAGAGGAACAGAGAGATCTAAGAATAACAGTGCATAGTTCCCTGAAGGTGGAGTCTCATGTCGATAGGGTGGTGAAGAAGGCTTTTGGTTCGCTGGCCTTTATAATTCAAAGCATTGAGAACAGAAGTTGGGATGTAATGTTAAAATTGTACAAGGCATTGGTAAGACCAAATTTGGAATATTGTGTACAGTTCTGGTCACCGAATTATAGGAAAGATATCAATAAATTAGAGAGTGCAGAGACGATTTACTAGGATGTTACCTGGGTTTCAGCACTTAAGTTACAGAGAAAGGTTGAACAAGTTAGATCTCTATTCCTTGGAGCGTAGAAGGTTGAGGGGGGATTTGATCGAGGTATTTAAAATTTTGAGAGGGATAGATAGAGTTGACGTGAATAGGCTGTTTCCATTGAGAGTAGGGTAGATTCAAACGAGAGGACATGATTTGAGATTTAGGGGGCAGAAGTTTAAGGGAGACACGAGGGGATATTTATTTACTCAGAGAGAGATAGTTGTATGGAATGAGCTTCCTGTAGAAGTGATAGAGGCCAGTTCAGTTGTTTCATTTAAGGTAAAATTGGTTAGGTTATGGACAGGAAAGGAGTGGAGGATTATGGGCTGAGTGCGGGTAGGTGGGACTAGGTGAGATTAAGAGTTCGTCACGGACTAGGAGGGCCGAGATGGCCTGTTTCCGTGCTGTGATTGTTATATGTTTATGGTTATATGGCAAATCACAATTAGGGATAATTTCATTTACATTTTATTTACAGAGCTTCCCATTTAGTGTAAACAGGGACTTCGCCCCGATCTTCAGCTCCTCCCTGAATTTCCTCTGTGTCAGTCCATAGATACACGTGTTGGTGCAGGAACTGAGCAACATCAACATATCCCCGGACACTTGTAGGATAAATGTAGGTGTGTTGTAATATTTGTCTGTGAAATAAAGGTTTACCGCTGGCCAGGTCATGGAGTGTACAATATTGGTTATCCACAATAATATGAAATTGGCAGATAGAGCGAACAACAAAACCATTGACTTTCTCCGGTTCTTAACCTCCGGATCACTTTTGTTGTCAGTATTTCTCCGAAGTCCACGGCGAACTACATTCGCTGCTACAATATATCTGGTGGTCAACGTATTGATCAACACAATTAAACCAAATGGTAATAAAGGGGTCACGATGGTATCAAATACCTCGTAACCTCTCCACAGGGGTGATGTATAGTACTCTGGTTTGGCAATGCACTTCCCTGGTTCTGCTGCAAAGTAAAATGGAAATGACTGAACACAACTACCTATGACCACTGCCACGATCATCACGGTCGCTGTTCTTTCGGTACAATATCGGGCCCGCAGCTTCTGGAGGCAGATCGCGACATAGCGATCGAGAGTGAAAGCGACAGTCAGCCAAACGGAACAATACATCGTTGCAATCGTCAAAATACTTTCCACACCACACATCGGGGGCTTCACCAAAAAATCAGCATATGGATAGAGAACATTGATTTTACCCAATACAACACCAAATACAACGACCAGCAGATCTGCAGACGCCATGGTCACGAGGTATCGAGTGATAACTTTGGACAGGCCACAATTTCTGCGAGACAGGACCACAATCGCCGCTAAATTAACTGAGAAAAGAGAAATAACATGTAGCAGTCATTCCTTAATGTGTCTGGATTGCTCAGTGTGACATTGCTTGCATGGTAAGGCTGGAAGTCCAGATCGCACCTTTTAGGTAACAGTCCACACTATTGATTGTTGTACATAGAACATAGAACATAGATCATAGACAGTACAGCACAGTAAGGCCCTTCGGCACACAATGTTGTGCCGACCCTAATACCCTGTCACCCATATAACCCCTTACCTTAAATTATTCCATATACCTGTCTAGTAGTCTCTTAAACTTCACTAGTGTATATGCCTCCACCACTGACTCAGGCAGTGCATTCCACTCACCAACCACTCTCTAAGTGCAAAACCTTCCTCTAATACCCCCCTTGAACTTCCCTCCACTTACCTTAAAGATATGTCCTCTTGTACTGAGCATTGGTGCCCTGGGGAAGAGGCGATGGCTGTCCACTCTGTCTGTTCCTCTTAAAATCTTGTACACCTCTATCATGTCTCCTCTCATCCTCATTCTGTCCACAGAGTACAGCCCTAGCTCCCTGGATCATTGGTCATAATCCATACTCTCTGAACCATCTTTAAACCAGGCAGTATCCTGGTGAATCTCCTTTGTACCCTTTCCAATGCTTCCACATCCTTCCTATTGTGAGGCGACCAAAACTGGACACAGTACTCCAAATGTGGCCTAAATTGAGTTTTTTTTTACCAATTTTACCAAAATGCATCATCGTACATTTCCCAGTACTGTATTCCATCTGCCACTTTTGTGCCCATATGTCTGAGCCCTGTGGCAATAACGTTGCTTCCTCAGCAATACCTGCCTTTCCACCCATCTATCGTCTCATCCGCAAACTTTGCCAGAGAGCCATCAGTTCCATAATGGTAATCCTTTACGGTCGGAAGAAGAAAACTATGATGGAAATTTGTTTCTGAGATCGCAAGTCAGCTAATAGTGATTTGCTCAGCGACGTTGCCGGGATAATTGTCATGTGTCATCAATATCGAAGATTTGGAGAACAATGTACAAAACACGGGCAGTAGATTTTCAGACGACAATAAAATAGATTGTCTAATGGAGAGCGAGGTCAGCTATCAAACATTAGGTTGCTATCTTCATCAGTTCAGTAAGTTGGTCAAGGAATGGAATGGTGGAGCTTATTTGGGCTTATTTGAGCTTATTATTATGGAGGGTTTTTTCTTGGAAAGATAAGCAAGGTAGGAGATTCTTAACGAAAATTGGGGCTCCGCAGAGTCTCGAGAATAGAGGGGTCTTGTATTTCAAGAACAGGATTCACTGCAAGTGGAGCCTAAGGTGGACAGGGTAAGTATGAAGACAATAGACAATAGACAATAGGTGCTGAAGTAGACCATTCGGCCCCTCGAGAACTAGGATCGGTAGACTTCATTAGTGAAAGAACTGAGCAGGAAACTTTGGATGCAGGTGCAAATACGCACGTCCTGTTCCGCCTGTACATACAGAACTGTGAGCATCGGGGGCACCTTGCAATTGGAAAGGCTCACATTGACTTAGTCCAGAAACAATTTACCAAAATGTTGCCAGGATTTTAGACACTTCTTTGCAGAGAGAGCTTGACCAGAGCCGGACATTATTCTCAGCAGCTCAGGCAGATGGGTGTTAATCATACAGAGGCACAGAAAACCACAGCGGGCAGAAACAGTGTAAATTTACCCAGTCTCTTTCCACAGGGTTGAGGAATCCGGCGTGGGTATAAATTCAGTGGGAAAGGTTCAATAGGTATTTGAGGGCAAGGGTTATACAAATGGGGCAATGAGGTGAATTGTGCTGCGCGACGTTGTGGCTGCGGTAGACCCAATAATAAGGGGAAGTTGGACGGGTAAATAGCTATGAAGCGTTTGAAAGGTTCTGAGGCGAACGCTGAAACATCGCACGGCATCTTATTTGAAATGGAATCTTTACAAATAATATCTCTTTTTCCTGCTGCGTAACTCTACCACTCCAAAATAAATTCGGATTTTCGTTAATCCTAAATTCAGGGTATTTCCATCGGACACCTTTCCCCCCTGGTTGTTTTTACTGTTTCCCTGTATCCCCTCTGACCCTTCAGGTATCAATTTCCAATATCCATAGAACATTTCTATCGAACACCCTTCCCCCCGGATTGTTTTTACTGTTTCCCTGCATCAACTATGACCCTACAGATAACAATTTCAAACAGCCTGACGACCAGGACAGCACAGACCCTTTTAACTGTTCCCGGTGCATGACAAGTAATGGATTCGATGTTCATTCAATGTATTTTAGAGGAGTCAGATAAATACTGTAGCACAGCACAAAAAAGCTGGACCCATCCAGTTCGTGTCAAATTCTGCCTCGACCTCCTTACCGTTACATTCACGTACTTAACCAAATTTGTCTAAGTGTCACATCAAACCCACGTCCAGTACTTTCGCTGGCAGTAAGTTTGACACCCTCCCCAATCTTAGAATGGAGATCCGCATCAGCTTTACCTTAAACGTTTTATTTTCCATCCTTAACATGTGAACGATAATTTCAGTCTCACCCAAATAGTGACACAAGCCTGCATCTCACCTTTCACCTCATAATTTCCATGCTTATAAACAAATAGCAATTGCAGCAAGGGAACAGACCATCTCCGCCCTTCTGTGTTGAAGGTTAAGCTCATCTATGAACACAACCTTAATTTTCTTGCAACAATCTGACATTTTTGCAAATTTGCTACTCTCAATTCCGCCGCTCCTCAATGTAGTCTGCAAGGTGATCAACGCTCTGCTTTTATTCTCTTGTACTCATGCAGACTCATTAGAGCAGCCCTTCACTCGGTCCTGTCCGAGCTCTGTTTTGACATCTCCCATGAATAGTAATGCCACCTTTTCCTCTTTATTACAATCTTACCTTAATATCGTTTATGAAACAACTGAACCGCGTAACATTGAGCTGTTAGCGCTGGCACCCCGGATGTAATTGTTACTAATGGCTATAATAGCGTACATCCACGTGCTGATCCATTATGAAGCATCACCTGCCCTACTTAAATTACCCATTGTATTGAAATAGACGCAATTCATGTTATTAGTCCCACCATGCCCAACCTTTCAATCACGTCTTTTACTGCAGGTATAATATCTACGTTCCTCACAACTACCTCACTAGATGACCTGACACATTCATTTGCATATCAACACAACTTCATTTTGAACGTCTCCGAACAGTACTCGGAAACCTTGACACAACGAAATTGGTTCCCGTACAGTAGTTGTGCAATTGGTCCCCATTGTGAACATCATTCCTTCAGTGGAATAGAGTTCAATGTCCAAATTCTGCATCCTGTCTCCTTCCCCACGTGCTGAACGGTGTCATGGTCATATTTGAATTGTCAGTGTCATGTGGTTCGGGTAGCAATCTCAAACCCAAGATCCGTCCCTCCCGATCTCCCTTCTCATTGCTCTCGTACCTCACAAGCCTCTAACCAGTCTCCCCTCTAATCTCTATTTTTCCCAGATTATTTCTCACCGAAGTTTTTCTACCTCAAATCTCCCTCTCCAGACACAGTTTCTACTCGATCTCTCTCTCTGCCTCAGCCTCCTATCCTAACATCTCACACACCCGTCTCTTGCTCTCTCCCTCGTCTCTCTCTCTGCCCCAGTATCATTCCCTGGCATGCCTCTTCCCTAAGCATTGTCTTGTCTCCGTCTCTCTCTCACTCCGTCTTCTCTTGCCTTTCCTCTTTTCACTCGTCTTCTCGCCTGTCTCGATCCCTCCCGAATATCCCTTGTGACCCTTTCTTCTCCTGTCACTCTCTCTTTGTTGCCTAGGCCGGTCTCTCTTTCACCAATATGCCTCTTACTCCTCAGTCCCTCTCTTAATTGCGACCCGTTTCACTCCCCGTTCCTATCATTCACCAGTCTCTCCGCCAGAATCTGTCACTCCAGTGTTCCTGAATCCCAAGCGCCGACAACCCAAACTTTTCCCTGTCTCTCGCGTTTCCTGTCTTCTCTCTCGCTCTTCTGGTACCCTCATTACCCCGAATTTCATCCCAATCTCTTTTTACCACACTCTCTCTCCTACCCCAGTTACGCCCACGTTCCCCATTCTCTCTGTGCCTTAATATCGCTTCACCCGGTCTTTCTCTTGTCAGTTGCACACAGCAGTGCCCCTTTTATACCTCTCTCCCCTCAGTTTCTCTTTTCTTATCCCGGACCCCAGGCTTTAAAGTCTCCTGCATGCCTTGTGGCAACTACGGCCGAAATTACAGGTGAACTCTTTGTTTTAACAGTGTCTTTCTCTTTGACACTCTTTCATAAAGATGGGACTGATGAACCAATCAGGAAACTGTTGTTGTATGTGTTCTCTCTCCCATCTCAGCCACTGAAGCCTATTTCTCCTCCAGAGTTGCCATAGGTCTCTTGTGATCTCCCTTCACTAGTCCCCTTCTTACAGATTTTGAGGAATGCCTGCTCAGAGGAGATTTACAATTGTGCCGTATTCTTTCCATTTCTTGAAGATGGACTTAACTGTACTCCAAGGGATATTGAATGGCTTTGAAATTTTCTTATATCCATCTCCTGACTTGTGATTTTCAATAACTTTTTCGCGGAGTTGCGTGGAGTGTTCTTTTGGATTTATGTTGTTTTTTTTTTTTGGCCAGGATACAGAGTTACCAACAGTTAGGCGTTCCAGATACAAATGTATTTTTACTACAATCCATTGAAATGCCTTGACTGAACAGAGGTGACCTCCATTTAACTATTTGAATTTTGGAGCCAATTGGCTGCACAAGTGATGATTGTGTGCGCCATTTTAACGGGGGTTAATACTTCCGCAAACTATTATTTTGTGTTTTATATTAGTAATTATTTTAGATCACGTCGTAGAGATCTGTTTTTACTTTGAAATGGAAAGGCATTTTTCTCTTCGTCAGTGTTAAAAACAATCCCATTTAAATCCACTGTGATACGATAACGTACAACAATAAAATATTGAAACTTCCAAGGGGGCGAATTATTTTCATAGGCAATGTGTGGCGATTTGAAAGAAAGTTTAAATGCTTAAAATCGATTATTCATTGGCACTACGGCGTAAAAATAGAGATGTTGATCTGAGTAGATACGTTGCTGCTGAGAAGCAAAAATCGATTCATTCTGGGCTGGAAAGCGCTGGAGCGAGCCTGAGCTTATGTATTTGGAGAATGAGAGGTGACATGATAGAGTTCTTACACAATCGTAAGAGGAATAGATAGACTCAGTTCCTTGTCTCTTCTTTTTCCCGGGTGGAAATGACTAATACGAGTGGGAAAAAGAGCGGATGGGTGGTTACAGGTTTTCTATACATAGAGACATTGGTGCGGAGAAAGTGTTACCAAAGATGATGATAGAAGCTGATATACCGGGGCGATAAAACAAACATTGGCACATATCATACTCTCAGTTTGAAGTGTAATTTCTTTGCTTCTGGTTTTCACAGTGAACGTGCTGACGATTGTCATACTATCACGGGGAACTTGCCGAATCTCTAAAACAGTCACCCGCTATCTGCTGGCCATGTCAGCGGCAGACCCAGCGGTCTTTTTCCTGGACGTTATATTGATGAAAATTCGGAAGGCTTTTCCGGATGAGTTCTCCTTCCTGTTTTATGTCCGCGTGTGTAGAACCCACGTCTTCTTAATGCAAGCCGCCACAGATTGTTCTGTTTGGTTCACGGTCGCCTTCAGCTTTGATCGATTTGTGGCCATTTGCTACCAGGATCCAAACGCTAAGTATTGCACTGGGAGAACGGTCGCTGTGGTTCTGAGCACAGTGACTGCACTGAGTTGTTTAAAGTACGTTTCACGGTTCTTCGTGGTCCAAGGCATATATCCTTCCTTTATCAAGCCTTTGCATGTAGGGATGAGAATTACTTGCGTCACTATTTTGGACAGTATTGGCTGCCCTTCGTTCTGTCTTTTCAATCTGATCCATTCCTCGTTGCTGTCCTGCTCAATGCTTTCGCCATCACGGAATATTTAGTAGCCAGTCCAGCCCGCAGCAGACACCGGGCTCCAAGTTGTAGTCAGAATTTCAGCCACCCCGAGCATCCCACAGTTTTACCGCTGGTCGTCTCGGGAGATTTCATCCTGTATGGTCATTGTATGGGGTGATGGAGATCTGGAACAGGATGTTTCATGCAGTGGACGTCCCTCATTGTTTGAAGATACCTTCATTTCTCAATGAACTGTGCTACATGTTGCAACATTTGTGCTCTTTACCTCGTCAGTCAGACTGATCTCAGGGAGCAGCTGAAGGATGTGCTGAATTCTCCTCCGTCACTCATTTTGAAAAGGATTCGACACTGATGGTCTTTGTAACCAGAGTTCTTCTCTTCTGTTTTCAAGAAGGCGGTTAGAATGTTGTCCGTTGATTATTTCAATAATTCATGTCCCTCACCGTTCCTTTCCAAGCTCATCCATTGTCTCTGCAGCTTTTTTTTTTTGCATTTCGGTAAGGATGCTGAAACACTCTGTAACCAATCAAGTAGACTAGAACCACAAACATGCTGTGACATAAGCCCAAAAGTTAGCGCCAGAAACATACAAGGGTTGCGCCAGACTAACAGAATAAGTATAGACCACATTGAATATCAGCAATGTTGCTGTTCAAGCACATTGAAAGTTTCAGTCTTATAACGCACCACAACCTAATAAACATAATCATAACATTAATGGGATAGTCACAAATCGGAGCCATGAAACTGACAAATAAATTCCACACTGTAGACCTACAAATCTCCTCCTGTATAATTAGGCAAATGACCATCTCAGAATCAGATCATGAGAGCAATGACAGCTTGATGTTTCTGAGAGTAATTCACTCCACATGTATGTAGATGGAAGTATGGAAAGCTCCAGGCCTGTACTTTATCCGAGTACAGGTTTTCAGAGTCATTAATAACCTGAACATTATAGATTACCCTGTTTTAATTCAACTTCATTATTGAATGCAGTTAGGCATCAATGGCTCTAAAATATTGCAATCACACATTTGACTCTCAGCCTCCGTCATGTAACTCACAACAAAAATACTTAAAGCGGCACAAAGAAACCGCGAGAGGAACTCCGCAGGTCAGGCGGCATCTATAGAAATGAATAAACAGCCGAAGGGTTGGGCCGCAAACCTTCTCCAGGACCAGAAACGAAGTGGTGCAACGCCAGAATAAAAAGTTAACGGAGGAGGAGGGAAGCTGGACGGTGATAGGTCAAGCCTGGTGGACGGGAATACTAAAGGGATGGAGAGGAAGGAACCTGATTGCACTGGGGAATGACCATAGGAGAAAGGGAAGCTGGAGAGGACCGACGATGATGTGATAGGCAGGTGAGAAGAGGTAAAAGGCCAGATTGGGGAATTGAATAAAAAGGGAAATATGATCAATCTTTCTACCAGAAGGAGAATCGATATTCACGCCATAAAGATGGAGGCTACCCAGACAACATAGACTATAATTTGTTACTGCTCCACCCTGGGGGTGGTCTCATCATGGAAGAAGAGGAAGCAGTGGGACAGGAATAGGAATCGGAATTGGAAGTTCTGCCTGGGGGAAGACCTGTGTTTGGCGAATGGAGCTGAGCTGCTCAATGAAGTGACCCCCTTTCAGACTCACAGACCTCGCCAGTGGATTTGCAGGTAAATTGTTGCCTCAACTGGATGTGTTGTTGGGACCATCCACATCCTACCTCATCCTGACATCCCTGCAGGTATAAGCGCCAGGAGGGAGATGAATGGTGAGGGATGGAAGGGAAATGGAATCAAAGAGTAAGCGATCCCTGTGGAAAGTGGAGTGTGGTAGTTTGGCGGCAATGGGGACATAAGGATAGTTTTGTTTCTAAAATCACTTTGGTAAAATTGCAAATTGTGATTTGTGGACGCGGAATGTCATGGGGTCGTAGATAAGAGCAAGAGGAACGGTATCGTTGTTAAGGTGGCGGAAGACTTGGTGAGCGCGGACGGGCTGGTTCCACATTTAAAGCGACGTTAACAACAAAATTATCACCATCTCCCGTTCCCATCTCTCCGCTTTCCGAAGGGATGCCTCCTTCCACGATCCCCTGTTTCATTTAGCCCTCCAAACCTATCACCCTCACAGCGCTTATCCCTGCAAGCACCAAAGTGCTACAATGGCACATTCATCTCCTCCCTCTTCATTAGTCCAGGCCCCACACAGTTCCCTCCACGTAAGGCAACATTTCACCAGTGAATCTGCTGTGGTCGTCTTTGTCTGGTGCTCCTGTTGCGGACTTCTCTACATTGGTGAGACCCGTGATGAACTGGAACTCATTCCGTCGAGCACCATCACTGCATCATGAAAAGCGGAGCTTCCCGGCGTCCAAACATTTTAATTCTGTTTCCCATTCCCGATCCGACAATTTCAGTCCCTTGCTTTTCCGCTTGTGCCACGATGCGCCTGCCCTCAAGACGTAGGAGTGACAACTGATCCAGGTAGCCTCCAACCTGGTGTCATGAATGATGATCAAATATATCCCTCCTCTTCTTCTGTTCACCACTCTGGTTTCATGCCTATTTTAACCTGCCTGTCACTTCCTAACTGCTTCTGTTTTTCCTGTTCTCCACTGTCCTATCTGATCAGCTTCCTTCCGCTTCCATCCAGCGGGGGGTGTGTTGGTGGGGTGTGTGTGTGTGTGTGTGTGTGTGTGTGTGTGTGTGTGTGTGTGTGTGTGTGTGTGTGTGTGTGTGTGTGTGTGTGTGTGTGTGTGTGTGTGAGTGTGTGTGTGTGTGTGTGTGAGTGTGTCTGTGTGTGTTGCCTTTGATTTCCAGCATTTGCTGAATTAGTTATCTTTAAAATATATATTTGAACATTTGAAATGGATGGAGACGCACGGACGGATGAATCATTCAGAAATAATTCACGTCGTACGTGTTTTCGGAGATTCCGTTGTCGGAGAAAATGTGAAAAGAAGCAAATCAACTCTAATCCGAATTTCAGCAGGAAGAAAATTCACCCCAAAAATAAAAAAAATGTATCACGTCTGATTTTCTGCTCCTAATAGGGGTGGATTTTATACGAACGAGAAACACGCTGTAAAACACATCACCTCACAATGGTGGTGCACCTCAAAATAACGCAGAAGCTGTCACACTTTACTTATTCAAGCAATGTCAGCTTCAGGGATGTTAATAAAATATCAGTAAATGTGTAGAAAGTTATAATCACTGCCTCAAAGTGCAGGAGCATCAGATCCGGATGCAAACAGATGAGACAAGATGAATGGGGTCCAGCACCACGGGCTGATAAAGCATTTGTGATTATGGAACATTTTAGTCGGGCTTTGTCCAGGACAGAAATAAAACTTCACCAAACTGGAAACAAAAATGTGTTATGTTGTATTGCCAACATATTTAAATATGTCTCATTCATCCCCGTGCCGCTGAGAACTTGGATCTGATTCCCACATGGTGGATGGTTCTCTTCCTGCCACTGTTGAGAGTAGCGCTGCACTCAATGCAGATGGCCCATTCAGAAAGTAAATCATTTCGGGAGTGATACCTGGAATACGAGGGAGAGTTTTCCACAATTAGAAATTTCAGCCAATTTTCCAAATAGGGTATAGGGAAATATTTGGCAAGAGTAACAGTGAATTATGTGCAAGTCAGCATTAGTTTCGTATGTAGAGGTTATCATCCGAGGGAGAAAAATTGCGAACTCTCCCCACTTCTGATCTCTCTGTGAGGATTGGTATGTGTTTCTTCGTCTTACTCTTCCGCAAGTTCAAATCAGCTGTTACGTCTTACTGACGTTGAGTGCTAGGTTTTTACTGTGACTCCACTTCACTAGTTGGCATATCTCACTCCTGTACGCCCTCCCATCAGCTCCTGAAATTCTAGCAACAATAGTTGTATCTTCAGAAAACTTGTACATGTTATTTAAGCTATGCATAGCCACACAGTTATGTGCATAAGGAGAATAGAGCAATGAGTTAAACACCTACTCCTGAGGTTCGCCGGTGTTGAACGTCAGTGAGGAGGAGATGGTATCACCAATCCACAAAGATTATGGTCTTCCGGTTAGGAAGAGGGCACAGACTCCAGATAGGGGGGAGTCCATTCACAACGGTGATGCAGAGAACTTTCTTTAGCCAGAGGGTGGTAAAACGATGGAATTTGTTGCCTCATGCGGCTGCAGAGGCCATGTCGTCGGGTGTGTTTAAGGCAGAGATTGTTAGATACTTGACTTGGCATGGCATCAAAGATTCCTCGGGGATGGCGGGGAACTGGGGTTGAGGAGGAGTCAAAAAAAGATCAGCCATAATTGAGTGGCCGAGCAGACTCGATCGGCCTGAAGTCCAAATTCTGCTGTGATTCTTTTGGTCTTATGATGGTATTATGTATAATTATGATGTAAAGTACACAGCCGCAAACTTAAATGAGAGGCAACCTCAGAAAAATGAATTATCCCTATGAGGGAAAACGTTGATCAGTAGGTCCCTGATGGAAGCCATCCCAGTGATCTGAGCAGACAAGTTGTTGACAAAGAAACATCCAGTGCCCGAATCATCCCCAGAAACCGAGGGAATTACAGGAAAAGGCGGTTAACACTCAAAAGAAATCAACAATACATAAAGTACAAACAAGGTAGTAAATGCAGAAAATGCCAAGGGAAACCAGACACAATCCAAGACTCTCCAGGATCCTGCAGCAACCTTGGCAAATATCATTTAACGAAATCTTGCTTTAAAAGACAAACTGATGAATGACGTCCAGCACTTCATGAAGACACCGTCAATTAAAGCCTGATCCAGTTTTAGAGTCAAAATCTTACAAATTATACGATAATCAATACATTATTTCAGATAGGACAATCCATAATAACCACCCGGATAAAATATTACAGGATAAGCAAGCAGTAACAGCTCCTTCAATCGATAAAACCATCCGAACACACACATGTTTCTCGACCAGTGGAGTACCTCACAACAGACAGTATTTATGTCATCAGTCAGATAACGTAATTATTCCCTCTGTCAAACAGCTTCCAAATGTTGCTACTCTGTTGTTTGTTGCCACGCCCCGCGGCTGATTCCCTTCTCCTCATCATGCGTTCTTACCTCGACCAACCTCCAGAGCTCCAAACTCGGCCCTGTGCAGACCCGCCTCTGGTTTCCAACCCTGGTTCATTGAAAATTCAACTGATGGTTTCTCATTCCGCTTTCAGTCTTTAGAGGACAGTGGTGTTTAAAAACAACCCTGTAGAAGCAGGGAGAATGAACCATAATGTGGAACTGAATCGTGAACAGGGAGATTAACTACAAATGTCATTCTTCCTCAGCCCAGAATTTGAGGGGTGAAGAACACGGCAGACAGAACTACAGTCGGCTCATCTTCTTCACTTTGCAGAAAATTCAAGGGAAACCTCTTCACCCACAGAGTGGTGACTTTGGAACTCATCACCGCAGGGAGAGCGAGAGGGGAACAACAGGGGAGGATTTAAAAGGACTGTCGTGGAACAGAGTCACTGGCAGGATCCAGCTGGCCTGAGTTGACCCTCTATTGTACACTAGTTCTGTTATAACTTCACCAAGTACCGGAGACAGAGTTTAAAATAAAACTGATCTATTTGTCTCAGATCCAGTCCCATTAAAGTTGAATATGCAGCAGAAAAAAAACTCCTCCCATGCTAGTGACCAGGGTGCAGAACTGGATCAGCGCCAGGAAAAATTGCAGAGCTCAACACAGTTTTAAACTTATTGAAACCGTCTCTGAATCGCAAGAGTATGTCATAAGGTTACACAAGTGACTGCATCACTTCCACAGTCACAGCATGTGAACAACATCTCCGTTGCGAACTCGCTGGTGTCCCTTAGGCCAAATAGCTGGTTGAATCCCTTCTCTCAGTGCGAGCGGGTGAATGGCCTCTTTCCAATGTGTACTGACTGCTGTGCCAGTAGGTAGGATGACTGAGTGAATCCCTTCCCGCAGTCTGAGCAGTTGAATGGCTTCTCCCCAGTACGAACCGGCTGATGTGCTTGTAGGCTAGATAACCGTGTGAATCCCTTCCCACACAAAGAACAGGTGAAAGGCCTCTCTCCAGTGTGAACTCTCTGATGGACCTTCAGTTGAAATGACCGAGTGAATACCTTCCCACAGCCTGAGCAGGTGAACGGCCATACTCCAGCGTGAACTGACTGGTGTCTCTGGAGGGTGGATGAGTGATTGAATCCTTTCCCAGAGTCTGGGCAGTTGAAATAGCCATTTCCCTTTGTGGGCTGACTGTTGTGTCTGTAGACTGGAGAACTGAGTGAATCCCTTCCCACAATCTGAGCAGGTAAACGGCTTCACCCTAGTGTGAACTGACTGATGTATCAGTAGGTGAGATGACAAAGTGAATCTTTTCCCTCAGGCTGAGCAAGTGAACGGCCTCTCCCTAGTGTGATCTCGCTGATTTACCTTCAGTTGAGATGACTGAGAAAATCCCTTCCCGCAGTCTGAACAGGTGAACGGCTTCTCCCCAGATTAAACTGACTGATTGCTTGTAGGCTAGTTAACTGTGTGAATCCCTTCCCACAGTCTGAGCAGGTGAACGGCCTCTCCCCAGTGTGAACTCTCCGATGTACCTTCAGTTGAAATCTCTGAGTGAATCCCTTCCCAAAGTCTGAGCAACTGAACGGCCACTCCCTGTGTGAACTGGCTGGTGTCTCTGTAGGTGAGATGACGAAGTAAATCCCTTCCCACAATCTGAGCAGGTGAACGGCCGCTCCCCCGTATGACCTTGCTGGTGACCCATCAGGTCAGATGACCAAGTGAATCCTTCCCCACAAATTCAGCAGGTCACCGGCATCTCCTCAGTGGGATCTGACTGGTGTGTCCACAGTTGCGATGACCAACTACATCATTTCCCACATATAGAACAGTTGAGTGGTCTTGCCCCAGTGTGGAATTGCTGATGGACTTTCAGTTGAGATGACCGAGTGAATCCAATCCCACAGTCTGTGCAGGAAGGGTGATTGGGTGAATCCCTTTCTCCTCTGCTTAATGGAGATGATCGGAAAAACTGGCGTGTTGTGTTAAAGGTTCTGTTAGACAAATTCTAGTCCTTTTTGACCTGAAAAAACAAATATAAAATACATCAGTGTGTGAAGGACAACATTGCAGATGAGATCACTTTAGTCACCAAGATATGGTCCGACATCACACTGTTAAAGTGATTTTCAACCCAAGTGGGCAAGAGAAATCATTATGGAACTGGGCACATTGCTGGCAGCTCACTCTACACCCTGACGACGCTCTGAGTGAAGGTGCTTCCACTCATGTTCCCTTAACATTTTACCTTTCACACCTAAACCATGACCCCTAGTTGTAGCCCCACCCAAAGTCAAATGAAAAAGAGTGCTTGCCTTTACCCAATCTAAACCCTCATTATTTTGGTATACCTCCATCAAATCTCCCCTCAAACTTCTACAGAAGATTTACAGAAGAGATATATAAGTGTGTTGCCTGGAGTGGGGAGCCTCCCTTATGAGAATAGGTTGACTGAACTCAGACTTTTCTTCTTGGAGCGACGGAGGATGAGAGGGGACCTGATAGAGGTGTATAAGATGATGAGAGGCATTGATCGTGTGGATAGTCAGAGGTTTTTTCCCAGGTCCGAAATGGTTGCCACAGGTGGACACAGATTTAAGATGCTGTGAAGTAGGTACAGAGGAGATGCCAGGTGTAAGTCTTTTACTCAGAGAGTGGTGAGTGTGTGGAACGGGCTGCCGGTAACGGTGGAGGAGGCGGACACGATAGGGTCTTTTAAGAGACTTTTGAATCGGTACACGAAGCACAGAAAAATAGAGGGCGACAGGTAAGCCTAGTAATTTCTAAAGTAGGGTCATGTTCGACACAACTTGGTGGGCCGAAGTGCCTGTATTGTGTTGTAAGTTTTCTATGTTTCAATATAACTGAAATAAAAGTCAGATGAGCTCAGGGCCTGGAATTATTATACTGTAGTCATTAGTGAGTCTGGGTAGCATTTAGAGGAACAAAATATTCGGGGTCTTGATAACGCTTGAAAACCAAGGCTCCCTTTCAAATTCTATTTTGGCAGGTACATACAAACTCCACACACTCAATATTTCACTTCTGAAGGCCTCCCACTTGCCAGAAGACAGCCTGTCCCAAACCACACTTGTCACACACAGCGAATCCACAGTCACTTCCAGGTCTGCAGTGACACACGGCGCATGTGGAAGGGCATCCAGGACATCACCAACTATAGGACAACATCACCTGACTGTGCGGGTGCTGCCTCCCTCCCAGATGCGCTGAACAACTTCTACGCCCGGTTTGAGGCGGAAAATGACGTGGCGGCGTGGTCACTCCTACAAGTGACCAGGTGCTGTGTCTCACCGTGGCCGATGGGAGGAGAACCCTGTGTAGAGTCAACCCACGGAAGGCTGCTGGACCAGCCAACATCCCTGGTACAGTGCTCAGAGGATGTGCAGACCAGCTAGCAGATGTTCTCACTGACATTTTCAACATATCCCTGAGCAGCGCCACCATTCCAACCTGCTTCAAGACCGCCACCATTTTCCTTGTGCCGAAGAATTCTTCAGTGTCCTGCCTAAATGACTACCTTCCGGTTGCACTCTCATCTATCATAATGAAGTGTTTCGAGAGGATCGTTACAAGGCATATCAAGACATCGTTGCCCCACTCACTGGACATCCTGTAGCTTGTGTACCGTCCCAACCGCTCAACAGATGACGCCATTGCCACCACCCTTCACCTGGCTCTAACCCACTTGGACAAAAAAGACACATACGTTCGGATGCTGTTCACAGACTTCAGCTCAGCATTTAACACACTCATCCTTCAGAAGCTGATTGGACAGCTGAGCCTACAGGGCCTGGAAACCTTCCTCTGCAAATGGATCCTACACTTCCTGACTGGGAGGCACCAGTCAGTTCGGATCGGAGGCAGCAACTCCAACACCATCACACTGAGCACGGGGCCCCCCCTCCAGGGCTGCGTGCTCAGTCCACTGCTGTTCACTTTGTGTTCACTCTGACCCACGACTGTGCTGCAGCGCACAGCTTTAACCACATCATCAAGTTCGCCGATGACACGACCATGGCTGCTCTCATCAGCAAGAACGACGAATCAGCTTACAGAGTGGAGTTGCAGCGGCTAACGGATTGGTGCACAGCCAACAACCTGTCTCTTAATGATGACAAAACAAAAGAGTTGGCTGTTGACTTCAGGAGGGCACTGAGCGACCAGTCCCCGCTGAAGATCGACGGCTCCTCGGTAGAGATCGTTAAGAGCATCGAATTTCTTGGTGCTCACCTGGCGTGGAAACTCACCCGGTCCGTCTACTCCAACTGCAGAACACTCCCTTTACAATCGTTCACCCGACCGTAAAACACAAGTCCTGTGGATATCCCTGATCTTGTAACAGTCAAGTGTCTGTGACAGTTTGGAACACACTTCAATCAAAGTAAAAATCACGTCAGCAGCACTGTACGTTTCTATTGTTACCGACCTGACCTGTATGAAGTCAGCAATCTTCCGCCGATTCTGCATTTTCCGGACGACCAGGCATATGACTGTTTGAATTCAAGACGCATTTGCTAATTCTGTTAATTGTAAAACATCTTTATTTGAAAACTCCGCGGTATTATCATTAGACGCGGGCGTTGTCTACACAGATGGCCTTTTAATGTAAACACATACTTCATTCCATTCCTCAGCTCTTCCCTGAATTTCCTCTGTGTTAGTGTATAGATACAAGTATTGGTACATACACTGAGAAATTGTAACATGTACCCAAATTGCTGAAGAATGTATACCGAGGAACTCAAATATCTGTCCTGGTAAAAATAGTTTTGCACTTGCCATTTCAGGGTATGGACTACATAGGGCATCCAAAATAATACGAAGTTAGCTGATATAGAAAACAGCAAAATCATCGATCTTCTGCGTTTTTCCACCTCGGCATCTTTCTGATTGTCGCTGTTATACCGAAGCCTTCTGCGGACTCTATTTGCCACAAAGATAAGTCTTACGGTTAAACCGTTGAACACCACAATTAAGCCGATTGGCAGCAATGGTGTTAAAATACTCTCCAGTAATTCGTATCCTCTCCACACGGGTGAAGTAAGGTATTCATATGAGCCGGTGCACCGCCACGGCGTGATGTCAATGATGACGAAAGGTTCAAGGGCAAAGTATAACGGGACACTTCTCCCGCAGCTCAGTATAACCACGGTCACGATAACTGCCGTTGCTGTTCTCTCAGTGCAGTATCGTTCCCGCAGCTTTCGACAACATATTGCGATGAAACGATCGAAGGTAAATCTGACCGTCAACCAAACAGAACAGTCCGTCGCTGCCCTCCCAAATACAAGTGTCAGAGCGCATACAGAAGTGATGAGAAGGGATCTAGAATACATGTAGATATTGTTGGTGTGTTCCACTAAAACAACAACGATAACCACCATCAGATCCGCTGCTGCCATTCCAACCAGGTAACGGGTGTTGCATTTGGAGAGTCCGCATTTTCCACGAAATAGGATCACAATCGCCGTTAAATTAACTGCAATAAATTGGAAATAAATAAATATAGATATTGTTGGTCTGTTCAACTAAAGCAACAACGACAACCACCATCAGATCCGCTGAGGCCATTCCGAACAGGTAACGGGTGATGCATTTGGAGAGTCCGCATTTTCCCCGAGATAGGATCACAATCGCCGATAAATTAACCTCAGGACATTGGAAAGCAAAATAGAGATATTGTCAGCGGCATTTCTCTGAATGCCCCCATGGATATGGTCTGTTTGGAAGTGGATAGCTGGAGTCCAGAATGTGCGGTCTCCGTCACTGCACTCCGGCTGCAGGGCAATGACGCTTGTGAATGACAGTGCATTGGCGACCTTCCGACAGTTCAGAGAAAAGAATCTGTTCCATGATTCACTTACCGGTGAATGGCGATCGTCCCAGTAAACACCATTTCAATTATTAAAGGTGAAATACTGACGGGATTGTTTGCAGCGGTGACAAAATGGAATCTAAAGATACAAAACACATTTTATCCTGACTCATGTAAGAACAGACCTACGAGTCCAGAATAGACCGGACCGACATTTAAATAATCTGCCACGTTGTTCTGCGGTCGAAGAGTCTACATTCAGAGAAATTCGGACCTAGAAAAGCAGAGACCAGCGTCAGTTCAGAAAGCCTAGCCAGGTGAAATTATGAAGCAATTTCAACATCAGCACGAACGTAATTAACAAATAAAAAATCACTTCGATCAATGTAAGAAAATGAAAATTAAAAAAAAAAGATGCTGGAATCCTTAATTCAGGAAACACATTTCAGCCGAAGGTAGCATCTGTGCTTAGTAACAGTGCGGATACCGCAGCGCAGTAACGACGTCACCATACATAAAGTAACCAGCTCCGGCATCTTACCGGGGACACCAACCGCTACCAGTGTCGGATAGAAAATAGCCGCGATGTAGTAAATCGCCGGATATCCCATATTCCGTTTAGAAGCAGCGTTCAGTTGTACGGAACGTTTCAGCTGCTCAGATGGACTGGTGATCGGTTTAGCAGACTTTTATTGAGGAGAGAGCAATTCCACTGAGGTAATCAGCGTGGCGATCACGCCCGGGACATTGGTGACATCCAACTACACAAACTCTTACGTTAAACTATTTACACTCACTCTCTCGCAGTATCATGAATTCTGCTTCTCAAGGGATACTGCAATCTATTTACTTTAGAAAAATTTATAATTTGCATTTTTTCATGTTATTTTCAATGATACCTGGCTTCAGCGATTTAAATAGGACATTTTTTCTAACTGTGTTGCTTTTAAAGTAGGCATTCATTGTGAAGTCGATTTATTTTGTAAGATTTGACGAAGCACATTCGCTTCTGAAATTGAAGGAAGGAACTTGTCCTGGATAGGGAATAGACAACACTTCTTTATTAAAGGGAAACATTCGTTCATCTCTTCTTTCGTTCCTTCCAGCCATTCGAAGCGTTTTGAATGATGGAAGTCACAGCTGATATATATTACGATAAAATACTCTGCAATTATGTACCTATAAAGACATTAAAAGATCCACAGCGATATTCCAGAGACCTGCGACAAAATTCGGAAAATTAGCCAGGGCTGTTGACAGTTTGAAGAACAATCTGGGCTGTTTGGCACGAGCTGACCCCTGCCAGTGAAAGATTCCAAAGTGAATCACTTCGTACCTTTTCGTGTTTAACTCCACCTGTAACTTCTCAGCGCTGCTCTGCGGACTGTCACTGTCCTGTTGGAAATCGATGGCAACCGTCTCTGCTCTCCATAATTGCACCAGCCTTCACATCACGGCAAATACAATAAGCCACACTTCCAGTTCCTTATCCAAAGCATTCACAAAAACACAAAAAACCTTCGGTCTCGGAACAGATCTCCGCAGTACTCCATTGGTTAGTGACATCCAGGGAGAAAACGCTCCATCCACAACTACCCAATGCCTTCTGGAGGCGTCAGTTCTGAATCCCTTGATGCCAAACATTCTGACGTTATGAATGGTCCTACTATAGCTAACTTTAACGCCTTGTATCCACATCACCGTCAATTACCTGAAACTAAGAGGATCATCTCATCACGATCCAGGGCATCCCAATGACAACAAGCATTTTGAAACTCTGCTACTAGACTACATTGACTATCTTCAAGGAGTTTGAGTCTGTTAATAATATAAAACCCAACTTATTTGGAGCGGTCTGGATTTGATACACTGATGGACTGGCTCTGTCAGCAACGTCGTATGTCCCTACAGAACGCGAAGTTGTCAGCGGGCTGGGCTGATATAATGAGATCATAAACTTCTGTCCTAACTCCGACTCCCGCAGTTTTGTTAGCACCTCGAAACAAGCTTTGCTCTGCTGTTTCTTCCGTCACATGTTATGGGCGGCATCATAATGGGCCTCCTAAATACAGTCAATTAATTGCTTCTTGCATTTGTCCTTTCCGATGCCATCATACTCGGTCGGTGATAAATCAAGCCCAAACAGGGATTCTAACCATTTCGTTTTAGATAACATTGTCTTTGACGTGTTTTTATTTCCATCCGTTCAGCAATTGCATTGTATTGTGGTCAGTAAGCGATACCAACATGTGTTTTTACCCCAGAGAGTTTCACATGTGGGTGTAGCAGAGACCATGACTGATCCTAGAGAGCATTGCAATACACAGCGGGTAGAAACTATGTCCAACTTAATCCTGGCTGTAACGTCAGCGGTTTTCATTATCTAATTGAGAAAGCCTGTATCCACTTGCTGAACGCATCCACTATCTCGAAAATATATTTCGGTTCTGCAAAAGATGGAGGTCAGGATCCAACAGAATTAACCTGCAAGTTAACACATGGTCCTTCTACAGGGCGTGTCTTAAAAATGCTTTTCTACCCGATTTGTCTGGGCTGTAACTGGATACATATTAAACAATTCTTACAATAATGTATATTTCCTCGCAGTTCTAGCCACCAACACAGTTTCTTCAATTGTTCCATAGTTCTATCTGATCCTTGATGTCTACAAATGTCACGGTGTTAATACATCGTTTGTTTTCTTTCAGAATTCCGCACCTCAAATTTTCCACTATCAGGTATAATTCAACTCCGTGTCTGTATCCCTTGAAATTTCCCAAAGTATTCAGAATTCTCTCCTAACATTACTTTGTTAACTCCTAGTCCAGTTGCTATGTCATTACTCAGTATATATGTGTACCGTTTGCTTATTTCTCTGTCATCCCTACCTCTATATCTGTATTCCATTTCACCACCCAACTTGATTCTGGTTTGGCTAATTCACCCGCCCTCCTGCTCCCTTCCCGGGAAGTCTTTAAGTGATCCTCCATCTTTTTTATCCATCTGTGTTTTTTTTCTTGCATGTCCATGACGAGCGGAACTTTCCCGGCTGCACTGTGACGTTGCCGTGACGTTGCGTGACGTCAAATTCTCCGGAGTTCATCAATCAGCCGCGTGCTGCAACGTGGAACTTTGGTTTACTGCAATCAGCCTCGCATTCTTAATCTCAATCCCTCTCAGTGCTGGACAGAGCAAATTAGTAACTATTTTAAAACTGAAGAAATTTAACAACTGTCCTATCACAGATCAGTCGGATTTTGACATTAGGAAATCGAAATGAAATTTTTATGATTCATGAGTGGGTCATAAATCAATACATGGTCTGCTGCCCATTGAAATATATGTGACAGAATCGGCAAACATAAGAGAGCAGAGTACACAGTGAAGTCAGGAATTTAAAATTGCTGAGGGAATTGTATTCATATAAATATTGAAAGATCATGAAACACACACCTCGCTGCGTCTTCTTTCGATCAATTTGTGAATTTAATTATACTGTAATTTATTCAAATTATTAAAAATATTAACTTTGATTATTTTCATTCAACATTTCAGAAGTTGTATCGCCAAACTACAGAAGTTTACTGATCAGTTGCTGCTCACTTGGCTCGAAGTGCTTTAGCAACGGTTTGTTGCAATGAACGGCTAGAATTGAAACCAACTGCAGGACACTGGCACGGAGATCCCATTAACAGACGTGTGTTTATTGATGGTTGCAAGGAAGACCACAGAACGATAATTGAATGCTTACGTGGACGTGAACTTTGAACAACAAACCGGAGGAACCTGGACTCAGAGCTTGGGCATTGAGCTTGGACTCGGACTTGGACACGGACACGGACACGGAGTCTTACCTTGGACTCAGACACAGAGCATGGTCCTCAATACAGACACGGGCCCAGGACTCGGAGATTGGTCATTGAATTTGGACTTCCGACACGGACACGGAGTCTGAGCTTGGACTCAGACACAGAGCCTGGTCCTCAATACAGACACGGGCCCAGGACTCGGAGCTTGTTCATTGAGGTTGGCCTTGGACACGGACACGGAGTCTGAGCTTGGACTGAGACACAGAGCCTGGTCCTGAATCCAAACACTGGCCCTGGACTCGGAGCTGGGACTCGGACTTGGACACCGACAAAACTAAACAACGAGAGATGATTCATATCTTGACTCGGAGTAGAGGCAAACGGCCGCCAAAACTCAGCTGGATACGAAAACGACAAAATTCCCGAGCAACTTAGAGTCCACTATTCTCGGCTGCCGGAAACGTGCATTGCCGCGTTGGCTGAGTTGACGGTCAGCAGCCGAGTCGATGTAATCCGGGGTTTTATGCTGCAGGATCGAATGAGAATCAGGTGTCTTAATCAAAGAGTCCGGTGTAATACGGTGAAAAGGAAATTAAACGAAATGAAGAATCAACGGACCGGACCGTGACAGTACCCCGCCCTTCAACGGGAGCGTCCAGGCGACTCAACAGGCTTGGCCGGATTGTGGTTGGCGGGGGGCTTATAGTCTGGGAGAAGGGGACTCTGGTTAGCAACAGCTTGTAAGAGAGTGACTGTGTCCGCTGGGTCCATGTTTGGCTGGTCCGGTCTGATCCAACCAACGACTGGAAGCGGACACAAGTGCCGGACACGGGCATGGTGATCCCATTAACAGACGCGTGTTTATTAATGGTTGCAAGGAAGACCGCAGAGCGACGATTAAATACTTATGTGGATCTGAATTTGGACAAGAAATCAGAGGAAGCTGGACCCGGAGCTTAGTCATGGAGCTTCGACTTGCACATGGACACGGAGCCTGCACTTGGACCTAGACACGGGCCCTGGACTCGAACTTGGACACAGAGTCGGGACTGGAATTTGGACACAGTCAAAACCAGACGACAGATGATTCGTATCTTGGCTCGGAGTGGCGGTAATCGGCCTGGAATCCTCAGCTTGACACGAGACGGCAAAACCAAACAACGACAGGCAATTCGTATCTTGGCTCAGAGTGGCGGTAAAGATCCGGCAGTTATTAGCTGGACACGAAAACGACAGGTAATTCGTATCTTGACTCCGAGTAGCAGCAAACAGCCGGCAAAACTCAGCTGGATACGAAAACGATGGAATTCTCGAAGCAACTTAAGAGTCCACTATTCTCGGCGGCCCGACACGTGCATTGCCGCCCTGACTGAGGTGACGGTCCAGGAGCCGAGTAGATGTAAGCCGGAGTTTTATCCTGCCGTTTCGAATGAGAATCAGGAGCGTTAATCAAAGAGTCCGGTGTAATACGGGGAAAAGGAAATTAACTGAAATGAGGAGCCAACGGACCGGACCGTGACACAATTAGCATGCAGAACTATGTCAGATCGAAAGAACTTGTTGCTAATTAACTCTGTGACGCTGAATGTGCAGCTCAATACAAATGTCATAATTCATAAGTTCACGATGCATGTCACAATTTTAACTGAAACCAACTGCAGAAGACTCTCGTTCTAAAATTTGCTCAGGGAGTAGAGAACATGATTTAAGTGTGTTTACTCACCTCAATGACCAAGCACCGAGTCCTGGGCCCCTGTCAGTATTCAGGACCAGGCTCTGTGTCTGAGTCCAAGCTCAGACTCCGTGTCCGTGTCGGAAGTCCATATTCAATGACCAACCTCCGAGTCCTGGGCCCGTGTCTGTATTCAGGACCAGACTCTGTGTCTGAGTCCAAGCTAAGACTCCGTGTCCGTGTCCAAGTCCAACCTCAATGACCAACCTCCGAGTCCAGGGCCCGTGTCTGGATTCAGGACCAGGCACTGTGTCTGATTCCAAGCTCAGACTCCGTGTCCGTGTCCAAGTCCATCCTCAATGACCAACCTCCGAGTCCTGGGCCCGAGTCTGGATTCAGGACCAGGTTCTGTGTTTGAGTCCAAGCTCAGACTCCGTGTCCGTGTCGGAAGTCCAAATTCAATGACCAATCTCCGAGTCCTGGGCCCGTGTCTGGGTTCTGGACCAGGCTCTGTGTCTGAGTCCAAGCTCAGACTCCGTGTCCGTGTCCAAGTCCAACCTCAATGAGCAAGCTCCGAGTCCTGGACCCGTGTCTGGATTCAGGACCATGCTCTGTGTCTGAGTCCAAGGTAAGGCTCCGTGTCCGTGTCCAAGTCCAAGTCCAAGTGATCAGAGGAACAGCGGATAAGAATGGGCAAAATACACCCGCGCACACTGAATCAGACACTCACAAGACGGTGACAACACAGTTTCACACTGTAGCAGAGACTGGTTTGTACATAAATAAATGCATACACTCACACCGAACCTGAGAGTGACACCTTCAGATACCCACAATCAGTCTGTACCACTGATATGCACAGAATGAATCCTGCACTCTCTTAGTGTACTGAGGCCGTTGAGTACAAAATGAACCGCTTCTCCTCACACTATACCCGCGGCAAGCTGGTAGAGACTGAACAGCACACTCGAATAAATGTCTCCAGTTTGTTGATTGTCTCGGCCCTGCTGTCGATCTCTATCACTAATCCACAATTTATGTGGATTTCATATCAATCCTGTCTTCATTTTCAGCTCGAAACCTACTGCATCCTGAATCCTTTTCTTTCTAGCAGACTGAACTATTTGTCTCTGTTCTCCCAACTCTCTGCTTTATTCATCTCGTTCTGTTATGAAAGTCTCTTATTTCTGCAATATGGTCCTGTTTCCTGTCGCTTATTCAATATGCAGACTCTGTACAACACGTCCATTCATGGAGGAGGAAGGCATGAACAGGGTCGTCGTTGAATAATGTAATACAGTTACCTGGTTAGAGAGAGAGAGAGAGAGAGAGAGAGAGAGAGAGAGAGAGAGAGAGAGAGAGAGAGAGAGAGAGAGAGAGAGAGAGAGAGAGAGAGATGCCTCTACACACACACACACACACACACACACACACACACACACATACACACACATACGCACCCACTTTAACACGCACACAGATACACAGACAGATTCTACCGATGTGGGGAAGATAGATTAAGAAATGGAGGGAACCGTCACAGCATGGACTTCAAAGTATCAAACAACACATATCACACGCGGGATGCTGAACTAAATGAAGCAAGTATTCATGTCGCTAGGGCTGCTGGAGAACTGGACAGAGTGTCAGTGTACACACAGGGTATGTTTTATCTCCGGGGGCACATTGTTCGATGGGGTGGGGTGGGTTTGTTGCCGGAGTGACACATCGATCAAATGTGACATGTGACTTCCCTCACATTCCTAATCACAAACTCTCTCAGAACCACACAGAGCAAGACTGTTGTTATTTAATCAGCGGACACAGATGACGCGATACAGGGCAGTATGAAGCTGTCATCAGAAAATTGAAATGAACATTATATTACTTATCATTGGGACATTACTCGAATAAACTCACACCCTGGGGCACATTGAGAAAAGAATGAAAGAACCGGCAAACCTAAGAGAGCACAGATACACGGCAAAGGGAGCAATTTTGTGTTGTTGAGAGAAACGTATTCACATAAATGCTGCTGGAACATGAAACGTGCTGCCTTTGTGAGTTTTATTTTTATTGGATACAGAATGAAACCCGCACTCTCACATTGTAACAGAGACCGACAGATACAGACTGGAACCCACCTGCTCACGCTGTAGCAGAGACTGACAGATACAGAATGAACCCCACACTCTCACACTGTAGCAGAGACTGACAGATAGAGAATGAAACCCACACCCTCACACTGTGACAGAGACTGACAGATACAGAATGAAACCCACACTCTAACGCTGTAGCAGAGACTGACAGATAGAGAATGAAACCCACACTCTCACACTGTGACAGAGACTGACAGACACAGAATGAACCCCACACTCTCACACTGCAGCGGAGACTGACTGATAGAGAATGAAACCCACACTCTCACACTGTGACAGAGACTGACAGATACAGACTGGAACTCACACTCTCACACTGTAGCAAAAAAATAAATGAATAAAATGAAATACACACTGTCACTCTGAACCAGGGTTTGAGAACTGAAGAACACCTCAATCTCAGTCTGTATCAGCAAATGATATCTAAAAAAACTGAACACCCCCTCCCACATACTCAGCTTGCACAGGGGACTGGGGGGTACAGAATAAACCGCCCCTCTTCACACTACACCGGAGACAGCAGGTGGAGAATGAAACACACACTCTCGTATTATCTGATGAATGTCTCCCGTTCTCTGACATTAATGCTGCATTTCATGTAAACTGCATATCAACCCTGACTTCATTTTCAACTTGAAAACTTCTGCAAGCTGAATGCTTTTATCTCTGGCAGATTCTGCAGATACTCCGTTCTCCCAGTTTACTCTCTTTATTGTTCCATTCTGCTATGTATATTTCTCGATTCTACAAAATTGCCCTTCAACTGTTTCGTCACTTTTATTTTCTCTATCCCTTAATCGTCATGCCGACTCAACCGCTAAGTACATTGTTTAACGCGGTCGGAGTGGGAAGAGAAAAGAGAAAGAGTGGGAAATCGGCTTTTTATTTGTGTGCGTGTGTGTGTGTGTGTGTGTGTGTGTGTGTGAGAGAGAGAGAGAGAGAGAGAGAGAGAGAGAGAGAGAGAGAGAGAGGGGAAGCATTCATCAGCCTGATGCTGATTACATTATAAGATTATCTCTCTCTCACACACACACACAAGACCAAACACACCTCCACACAAATACACATATCCACACACACACACACACACACACACACACACACACACACACACACACGCACGCACGCACGGACGCTCAGATCCTAATTCTCAATTATTTTTTTAAAATCTTACCGAATAACCATCAAGTCCAGGAGCTTTACCTGATTGCATTGACAACAAAACATTCTGAATTTCATGCTTAGCAATTGGAGCATCAAACATCTTTTGATCTTCAGCAGTAATTTGAGGAAATTTAATCTTATTTAAAAAGCGTTCATATTGGAGGAATCTGAAGGAAATTGAAATTTTCCAAGATCAGAATAAAAATCCTGAAAGATATTATTAATGTCTTTATCGTTACGAATCTTTATATCTTCTCTTTTAGTTCTAGCTACCCTTAATTGGGAAGCTAAGAGTCTATTAGTTTTATCCCCCAAAATATAAAACTGACTTTTCAATTTAAGCAAACATCCTTCAATAGGATAAGTTAATAATAAACTATATTGTGATTGAATTTCCACTCTTAAACAAATCAACATTTGGAGAAGTTGCACTGATGTTATCTAATTATTTAATATGTTTCGATATTTTACCTAAATCCTTTCTTATCTGCTTCTTCAGTTTAACTGTATACGAAATAATCTGACCACGTAAATAAGCTTTTAATTTATCCGAAGTTATTAACTTTGAGACGTTTTCTGTATTTAAAAAGAGAAAAATAACTCTATTTGAGTTTCAGTATACTCAACAAATTCTGAACTTTGCAGCAAGTGTTCTGCAATACACCAAACTGGACTTGTAGATGCAACATCTTTCAGCTCAAATATTCGGTTAAGGGAGCGTAATCAGAGATAACAATTCCATCAAATTCACATTTCTTAACATTAAATAGAGGTCGAGGGTCGACTATAAAATTGTCGTTTCTCGAGTATTTATTATGAACATCTGAGAAAAAAGAATATTCTTTGTCAATAGGATGCATATGTCTCCAAATCACATTTAAGCCACAATCAAATAAATTAATAAGTGATGCAGAACGATTAGGGTGTTTATGTTTGGATGATGACTTATCCATTAAAGAATTTAAAAAAGTATTAATAATACCACCCTTTAATAACATATATTAATTCAGATCAGTTAACAGAGCAAAAACAACCTTAAAGAATCGGGGATCATCAATATATATATTAAGCAAAACAATTTCCTGTTGTAAATTGTTCCTGTAACAATCAAAAATCTACCATTAATATCCTCTATAATATTCTTTTGGTTTAAAGTGATATTGCTGTCAATAAAAAAACAACACCTCTAATTTTAGTTGGAGAATTTGCATGAAATTGAGAATCCTTCCAAAATTTTAAAAAAATCGATTTTTATCACATAACCTGATATGCCTGATATGAGCCTCAATGGACAGTCCCTCCAAGGTGTCCACCTTTTCTACATCTACCAACGCTCGATCCCATCCGCTCAAACAATCATATTCACTCTGGTTACTCTGCGTCATACTACATATGACATCAATCTGTCATCAAAAGAACATGAGATATCTGGAAATCCAAAGGTCTGACCTTGTCCCAGTAAGACAGTAACTGTCGATTTACTAAAATAATACTCGATTAACTATTCTAAATACTACCTACACAGACGTAACTCAAAGGTAAATTATTGTGCTGTTAATAAACCACGCCCAGTAAATTGAATAACGTAATGCCATTCAAAATCGTTTTGAGGACTACGTTCCAATAAGTGGAGAAAGTTCATTTTTGATCGATTGCCTACCGATGAAATTGCCCATTCGTCTAATTCGTGATTTTTGGTAAAATAATGTATCGTCCAAAACTGCAACACCACTTTTAAAATATTAAGTAATTAACAAGTTGTGTCTATTCACTGAATTGTCGGAATGGTCTCACATATGGTGAACCACTTTGTTTTATTTTGGCCTATCCTAAAAAAAACATCGCAAAAAACGTGTTGGTTTGATATATGTTATCTTTAGTTATCCCTATTAAAATATTTAAAACTAAATGTGCACCTTGAGTCTGAATTCCCTTCTAATTTTAGCATCAGTGGGTAATTGAATATTGCTTTTACATGCCGTCAAGATAATTTGCGTATTTCTTACAAACGTGAGAATTTCGTCTCTAACCAGCAAAGCCGTGTTTCACTTTTGTAATGGTGAAGCAAAAAAGTTTTGAAATGCCAAAGCTACTGGAAGTTGCCGGGTCCCCCGCTACACTTTCAAAAATGTTACTTCAAAATCCCCCAGTAAAATGAACTGGGCACAACCTCTTGTAGCGCTGCACATCGGGAGAAGAAGGATGCTAATGTGAGAATGCTGTTCTTCGGCTACAGTTCAGCATTCAACACCATAGTTCCATCCAGGCTCGACAAGAACCTCAGAGACCTAAGTCTTGACCCTGCGTGGTGAGCTTCCTGTCAGATCGCCAGCAGCCTGTAAGAGTGGGGTTCCTCACCTCCAACGCTCCGACGTTCAAAACAGGAGCCCCTCAGTGCTGCGTACTGAGTGCCCTCTTTTATTCCCGGTATACCCATGCACAGCTCCAATCTGCAAATTAAATTTGCTGATGACTCTACATTGATAGGCCTTATCTCAAACAATTAACGATGTGGCCTGCATAAGAAGTCATCTCTCTGATACAGTGGTGTCAAGAAAACACCCTCTCATCTCAAAGGAGCTGGTTGTGGATTAAAGAAGGAATGAAGTCGGGCTAACTCCTATTGACATCAATGGATCCAAGTTTGAGAGGGTAAATAGCTTCAAGTTCCTCGGCATCCACATCACCTCAGACGGTTGAGGAAGTGTGGTATGGGCCCCCAAATTGAACTTCCTATAGGGGCACCAATGAGAGCAGACAGCCCTGCGCATCTCCAGGTGTGAACTTCTCATGATTCAGGACACTTACAAGCACATGTGAAAAGGGCCTACAGGATCATAGGACAAACAAGCCATCACAAGCACAATCTATTCGAGCTGCTACCATCTAGGAAGCAGTACCGCATCCAAAAGCCGGGGCCAACAGACTCTGGGACATCTACATATATCAGGCCATCGGACTGATTAACTCACGCTGATTTGAGTGTACTCTATATTACAGTGAATGTATTAGTCAATACAAATTATTATAAATTACTATCATTGCACATTGCACATTTACGTGGAGACGTAACATAAAGAATGTTTCTCCTTATTTATTCATTCAAATGGACCGAGGACGCAAAATGTCATTTAGCGAAGAATCCTCTTTGAAAATTAAACAATTTGAGCAAAATGACTGTCAGTGATAATGGAGACCCCCTCAATAGTTTAACCGGCAGGGGTAATATTTGACGTTAGGGTGTGTCATTGAGAACAGTTAACTCACTGCAGTCGTCAACATCCGATACACATCCCAGTTTATGTTATCATTCTTTTGTGTTCAATTTAGCCCCGATAATAATCTATACATACTAAGGGCGCATTCTCCGAGTCTGAAGGCGGTTAAGCCTTGCATTCTAATCTTGCTAAGAAACATAAACTACTGCAAATGTGCCAATACAATGCTGGAGTATGGTTTTATTCCGTTCCAGTCAGAGCAGCGACGCTCTGTGCGTCTTATTTGTAATACTGTACTGTCAAAAGAAGTCATGAAACCGTCAAGATTTGAACTCTTCCGTAAAAGATAACCCGAAAAGTTTACTTATAGCCTTGCTTATGTCCAGAGGATGAAAAAAAAAACACTAGTCACTTGCTAAGAAAGCCAACGTGACCTTGATAGTTGACTCTACGTTTCTTATAACTATTTGAAAATGAAAGCAAAGTGTGATAAATGCGGTACAATTGTTGAAAGATTGATACTGACAGCTGTGTCAGAAGAATTCACCTGTATTTCCAAAATGGATAACAGTATTTTAAATATATCCCCCTGAGTCATCACTCTGTAGTTCGTCGTATTGACCAAATGAGCGAAGACCTTGCGTATAAACTGCGCTGAACGACAAAGAAATGGCTTGAGATACAACTGAATGAGTCAATTGTGCGAGACATTGCTCAAGACACTTGCAAGGTTTATCAAAAATGGAGGTTTATGAAGAGATACTCTTTTGTATAAAGGTGAAAACAAGTATCAAAGGGGAATCAAAATTTGACGAGCTCAACATGTATATTCAGGATAAATGTTTTCCAATTAAAAACATGATTTCTCGTGCAACAGATGGAGCACCAGATGCGAAGGGTCCCCATGTTGGTTCAGTGTTGTTTTTATGAAAGAAAGAAATTCTAAACACGACACTTGTAATATTTTCTACCAAGAAAATTATCGCTTATTCATGAAATAGCATATTTTTCAATGTTGCCCAGATAACGATGAAGATATTGAACGTTTGCTTCTCTACAATGGTGTGTGTTGCCTGTCAGAAGACTGCTGCATAAAACGCTTCTTTGAACTTTTAGACACTCTAGTTGTATGTTTCCTCAATGTCGACAAGAGCTGGCGAAACAAGATTCAATACCTCGCCAATCTTTATAACAAAATGAACGTTCTAAATATGAAGCTGCAGGATGAAAATTTGAATTTAATCCAGTCAAAAAGTTCAGAGTCCACTTTAATCGGAATACAGGAAATGTTTAAGCAAAACATTGGGAGAAAAAAAAATCCCAATTTCCCTGCATTGAGGTAATGGCACTCTCTTTCACAGGCAGTGATTTCCGAGACTACTACATACACCTGCAGTCATAAAGAACGTTTTAACTCAGACCTCTCAGTCACTGCTTCCCGGATTGCTGCTTCTCCCCAGCACAAGTATAGCTCTGGACAAGGTGCCACTAAAGACAAGAACAATATCGAGTGGATCCCGTGAGTGAGAGGAACAGGAGATTCAATTTCGGTTGTCGGAAAATGAGAACTACCGAAAGTTGAAATGACAGAAAGGAACCCTGCGAAAGAACAGGGCATTCGTCCCAATTATGCCCCGTCATGAACTTAAACAATCTCGCTGTTGTGTACGCTGCAATGAAGAAAAATCCGAACCTCAAAATCAGAATCAAGTTTATTCTCACCAGCCTATGATGTGAAATATATTGTCCTATGAGAACAGTACAGTGCAGGATATGAAAATGCAATATACCACAGAATTAATGAACAGTGCTCAAATTCGGAATATGGAAAAACTATATCCTGCCCAACTTTCTTCCATATCCCAGTCCTTGCCATTAGAAGTGTACTGTCTCCTTGTACTTGCCCGATTATGTTGCCACGCCTTATAAAAGAGCGCGACCATTATCCTGGCAGGCAGTTTTACTTCAGCCGAATGAAGTGATTTAAACTAATATGCCAGGGAACGGAAATAGATATGACAACACTGTGGACGAGCTAGCTGGTTGACAGGTAGACGATGGGTGTTATGAATGTAAGTAAGGCCAAGCCATGAATGGGAAGAAATGCAGATAATGAAAGGAAGCAAATTGTATCACATAGGCAATATTCAAAAGGAAGAACAGTGCAGGAATTAGGGTGCTCCTTTTAAATGCACGTAGTATTCTAAGGTGGATGAAATTGTTGGAGCTTAGTTGGTTTGACGTCGTTGGCATCACTGAGTCGTGGCTGATAGAAGGTCACATTTAGAGCTTAATATAAAAGAATGCATGTTTTACCGAATGGACGGGCAGGAAGGCATAGACGGTGCTATGAGGGACGGCATTACATCTCTAGAAAAAGGTGACATCGTGTCAGAGAATTTCGAATCTTTCTGGGTGGAGTACAGTAAAATAAAACAACATTATGGGAATCATAAAATAACAAAAAATAACCAAGCTATGCGGTTGAGATCGTAAAGGGAGCGAGAAAGGGCATTTAATAAGGGAAATGTCAAATTTGTGATGAGGGATTTCAATATGCAAGGGATTTGGGAAAATCTCTCATTACCCTCAGTTGAACTTTTTCTTTTTGTGTGTTTCCCCCAGATGTTAGTCTGTGGTTTTGTATTGCGATCTGCTCCCATCCCTGCTCCTGCTCTACTCCAACCCCTGTATCTCTGAGTACCCCGTTTCTCATCAGCTTCTTATTGTTACCTGCATCGCTGCCACCTGTGTATCATTGTGCTCCTCCTATTATCTGCCTGACTGCTGTTTGCTCAGTGTATTTCTGTCCTGTGATGCCAGTTTGTGCCAAGGAATTTTCCTGAGCCTTTCCAGTCATCGTATCTGCTCTCTGTAGGTCTGAATATTTACTCTGCTTGTTTCCTGTATCTGATTTTTGGATTTCTCTGGATGTTTTGATCTCTGCCTGATCTTTGATGCCGACTCTGTTGCGTCCCCGTCTCGCCTCAGTGGTTGGGAAGGGTTGCAGTCCATTATTAATGAAGAAGTTTTCAAGTAATTGCAGAGTAATGATCAAAATAAGAACAGTCATCATGATTTCTGTCGAGGAAAATCTTGCCTGCCTAATCTGTTTGAGCTCTTCGAGGGGATTTCAAAAACGGTGGACAATGGAAAGGCGGCGAATTACTTGGATTTTCAGAAGGCCTTTGATACGGTGACACACATGAGGTTGCTTAACAAGTTGAAATCCTGTGGCATTCAAGGAAAAATACTGTCATGGGTAGAGGAAAGGCTGACAGGCAGAACGTAGTGATTGTGTATAAAAGGTGCCTTTTCCGTTTGGCTACCAGTGCCTAGTGGTGATCCTCAGGGGTCAGAATTAAGACTGCTACTTTTCACATTGTTTGTCAATTATTTGGATAATGGAATTGATGGCTTTGTGGTAAAGTTTGCGGATGATACGAAGATAAGTGGAGGAGAAGGTAGTGCTGAGGAGCCAATGCAATTGCACCAGCAATTGCCATATTTTTCAATTACTGCTTCTACACAGCCGTCCCGCACCCCATCGCCGCCCCTCGTAGCTCAGAGGGAGCGGAGAGAAAGGGGTAGTAGAAGGATATCTGGTCCCTGTACTGCAATCGCTGCAGTCGGTTGAGCCGTAGAATAAAGTATGTTACAGTTCCTGGCAGTGAGCTCGTTCGTCCGCCCGCCAGCATTCAGAGTAATGTTGTTTTGCTAACCACTGATACCATTGCGTAAGTTTACTCCAATGGGCCAATATAACAACACTTCCACTACATGCTATCTCATCTGAAATCAATCGGCGACTTGAAGCCTCAATGTAAAATAGCACCCCGTAGACGTTTGTCAATATGGTTAGCGTTTTATTCAGCTATTTATCTATTTATCTATTTATTTATCTATCCATTTATCTATTTATTTATTTACCTATCTATTTATTTATTTATCTATTTATCCAATTAATTAATTTTATTTATTTATTTATTTGTCTATCTGTCTATCTGTCTATCTGTCTATCTATCAATCTATCTATCTATCTATCTATCTATCTATCTATCTATCTATCTATTTATTTATTTATTTTCCTGAAGACATGTTTGACTGGCGCTGAGATGAAAACATTCACACTGAGCGATGTCGGCGTTCCGCCGCAAGTTCCAATTTTATAGAACTGGACCAATGTCCCTTCAGCGATTCAATGTTAGTGATAGCCTCGCCAGTTGTAATAGTCATCTAATAGTAATAGAATTTGACCTGCATTTGTTTCTGTCTGTCCGACCCAGTACCTTTATTACACCGTTATTCAGAGCTCTCGTGTACAACTTAGGTAGTTCCATATAACTTCTGGGCTTCGCTTCTGGAGCATCACCCGTTGATCTCTAGTTATTGAATTGACTCCCACCTGGCGCTGAGAATATGGGTTCGGTGTAACACTGAGATATTCCAAGAAGTAAGTGCGCTTCCAACTCGCTGGTGTGCTGTCAATGGCCCCATTTAAATTGAAACTATGGAAACATAGTTAAACATAAAAACGTAGTATCCCACTATGGAAACATATTTAAACATGCTTACGTTTTTATTAATAACAACATCTGAAGTTAAGGGAAAAAGGCAGGAGAATGTGTATAACGGGTAATTAATCCGCCATGACGGAATGATGAAACAGACGAAGTTGACTGAGTGGACTTTCCGAAGATCTTTTATTTTCTTCTGAATTTTGTCACAGCTTCTCTTTCATCCGTAATCATCGGACTCTGCTTTGGACTTTATATTGTACTTGCCAACACCCATCTGTAAAGCAGCATTCCCCGTTACAGCTGAACCTCTCGTGTGCAGGGTTTGTCAAATTTGTCATGATCGCCTCCCACCCAGTGGTGCCAGAATCAGTCCTATCTATAAACTATTTCATCACTTCCCTACATGTGAGGACAGCGAGTCTTCCCAGCGCTCTCATTCACCCTTTTAACCTCAGCTACAGATTTCTGCTGATACGCGTCTAACGAGTTTTGATCTGTAGTTGTAACACTGCTTCTCTTTCCACAGAGGGCGCCTCACCTGAGAAAACTGTAACAAGCTTGGACTCATTTCCGATTCCCAGAATCGGATGTGCGTTTGTGTTTATATAACTCTGTTCTTAAATCAGGCATTCATCTGTACTCAAAAACATCAAATTTCTTTGGGATGTGAAGTGGGTGATGCAAAGTTGTCAGGGTGGCCGAGCGGTCTAAGGCGCCAGACTCAGGGAATGAAAGTCCTTCATACAAATCCGAGGTTTCTGGTCTCCATCTGGGGGCGTGGGTTCGAATCCCACCCCTGACATTATTTGTCTTAAACATTCAACCGAGTTAATGCTATTACTGCGAAGCAAGCGTCGGTTGTTTGCGAGGATTAGGCAAACACGTAAGTAAGAAAAGATGATGTATTTGAGAAACTTGTAATACCCACCAATTTTAAGTTACGTGCGCTCTCCACCACCAATCATCCAATGAGAACTGGCTCATGGACCTCTACTTTTCCTTCTCCTGAACACCACAATCACTGCCTTGGTTTTGCCAACATTGAGTGAAGGGATGTTGTCATATCTACTTTAAAATTATCTCTTCTTAGGTGAAATGTATCCCTGATGGTATAAGCCATGTCTACCCTGGGATGGAGATAATCTCTGCCATGATTATCTATGTCATCTATGCCATACCTCTATCTATGTCTCTCAAAATCTGAGAAACATCTATCAGATTTTTGCTCACCCTCCGCTACTTCAGAGAAATCATCCCAAGCATGTCCAAGCTCGTTATCGCCCAAATAGTCCAATTCAGGAGGCATCTTGGTAAAGCTTTTCTGCCCTCTCGAAAGCCTCGTCAACCTTTCTATGACGGATGGCCTGAACTATATGCACTACATGTTCCAGTGCTGTGCTGCTGTATTTTTTTTTATTTGCCAAGCATGTCCGAAATGCAACGTCTATTTTAATGTCAAATCCCAGGATATCTGTCTGTTTGTATGTGTACTCTCACACCAGAGCAGTCATTCAGACTATGCTGAAATGCAGCTTTTTATGCTCAATATGAAGAGAGTACTGCAGGGCTGTCAGGGTGGCCGAGTGGTCTAAGGCGCTAGACTTAAGGCGAGAAAACCTCTTCCTTGTAAACCCGAGTGTTGGTATCCAACTGGAGGCGTAGTCTCGAATCTCACTCCTGACAACATCTGTGATTTAGACGCTCATAATTCAATCACTGTAATGTTTATTGCAGCGGTCAGTGTTTTGGGAGGATGGGAAAGACGCAAGAAAGAGAAAAAAATTGTTTTCGTTACATTAGGCAGCAGTACAAAGTGTCACATGACATCCGACTCGGGCTGCGGAGTTTGATGAGAAGGAGGCCTCGTTGAAGAGTGCTGTGCCACCTTCTCAACCGTGGCTGTTCTTTGACACAACAACACCGGGGCCATTCAGACACTCTGCTGGTCTCTATATTGAAACGGCATTTTTACATTGTCGTTCTTAAGTGTACATCTGCCGCGGAGCTCCGTAACGTGCGTTTAACACTATTCTGGACTCGGGAATATCGGATGGATCATTGCGGACTGGGTTTTATTCGCTTTCTGTGGTTTACTAGACCACTCTTCCTTTTTTTTTTTGCAATCCAGGTGTTTTAAGGCGGACAGAACGGAAAATAGCCTTCGGCCCAACTGGTTCAAAGTCCAAAGCAGAAAGTAAATTTGTCATGACAGTGTATATATACATATATCACCATGTAAACAACGAGATTCTCTTGCTCACGGGCATCCAAGAAACGCAATAACATCCACAATGGACC
>NW_026779713.1:0-77691 GCF_030144855.1 Hypanus sabinus
GAGTGCGAGAGGGGAATGGGGAGATGGAGAGAGTGTGAGAGGGGAATAGGGAGATGGAGAGTGTGTGCGAGGGGAGATGTAGAGAGTGTGAGGGGGAATGGGGAGATGGAGAGAGTGTGAGAGGGGAATAGGGAGATGGAGAGAGTGCAAGAGATGAAGGAGAGATGGAGAGAGTGCGAGAAGGGAATGTGGAGATGGCAAGAGTGTGAGAAGAGAGATGAAGAGAGTGTGAGAGGGGAGATGGAGAGAGTGTGAGAGGGGACGGGAAATGGAGAGTGTGAGAGGGGAATGGGGAGATGGAGTGAGTGTGAGAAGGGAATGGGGAGGGAGAGAGTTTGAGAGTGGAATGGAGAGAGTGTGAGAGGAAAATGGGGCGATGGAGAGGGTGAGAGGGGAATGGGGAAATGGAGAGAGTGTGAGCGGGGAATGGGGAGATGGAGAGAGGGTGAGAGGGGAATGGGAGATGGAGAGTGTGAGCAGGGAGATGGAGAGAGAGTGAGAGGGGAATGGGAGATGGTGTGAGTGTGAGAGGGGAATAGGGAGATGGAGAGAGTGTGAGCGGGGAGATGGTGTGAGTGTGAGAGGGGAATGGGGAGATGGAGAGAGTTTGAGAGTGGAATGGTGAGAGTGTGAGAGGGGAATGGGGCGACGGAGAGAGGGTGAGATGGGAATGGGGAAATGGAGAGAGTGTGAGCGGGGAATGGGGAGATGGAGAGAGGGTGAGAGGGGAATGGGAGATGGTGTGAGTGTGAGAGGGGAATGGGGAGATGGAGAGAGTGTGAGCAGGGAGATGGAGAGAAAGTGAGAGGGGAATGGGAGATGGTGTGAGTGTGAGAGGGGAATGGGAGATGGTGTGAGTGTGAGAGGGGAATGGGGAGATGGAGAGAGGGTGAGATGGGAATGGGGAAATGGAGAGAGTGTGAGCGGGGAATGGGGAGATGGAGAGAGGGTGAGAGGGGAATGGGAGATGGTGTGAGTGTGAGAGGGGAATGGAGAGATGGAGAGAGTGTGAGCAGGGAGATGGTGTGAGTGTGAGAGGGGAATGGGGAGATGGAGAGAGTGTGAGCAGGGAGATGGAGAGAGAGTGAGAGGGGAATGGGAGATGGTGTGAGTGTGAGAGGGGAATGGGGAGATGGAGTGAGTGTGAGAGGGGAATGGGGAGATGGTGTGAGTGTGAGAGGGGAATGGGGAGATGGTGTGAGTGTGAGAGGGGAATGGGGAGATGGAGAGAGTGTGAGCAGGGAGATGGAGAGAGAGAGTGAGAAGGGAATGGGAGATGGTGTGAGTGTGAGAGGGGAATGGGAGATGGTGTGAGTGTGAGAGGGGAATGGGGAGATGGTGTGAGTGTGAGAGGGGAATGGGGAGATGGAGAGAGGGTGAGAGGGGAATGGGAGATGGTGTGAGTGTGAGAGGGGAATGGGAGATGGTGAGTGTGAGAGGGGAATGGGGAGATGGTGAGAGTGTGAGAGGGGAATGGGGAGATGGAGAGAGAGTGAGAGGAAAATGGGGCGATGGAGAGAGGGTGAGATGGGAATGGGGAAATGGAGAGAGTGTGTGCGGGGAATGGGGAGATGGAGAGAGGGTGAGAGGGGAATGGGAGATGGTGTGAGTGTGAGCAGGGAGATGGAGAGAGAGTGAGCAGGGAGATGGAGAGAGAGTGAGAGGGGAATGGGAGATGTTGTGAGTGTGAGAGGGGTATGGGGAGATGGAGAGTGTGTGAGGGGAATGGGGAGATGGTGTGAGTGTGAGAGGGGAATGGGAGATGGTGTGAGTGTGAGAGGGGAATGGGGAGTTGGAGAGAGGGTGAGAGGGGAATGGGAGATGTTGTGAGTGTGAGAGGGGTATGGGGAGATGGAGAGAGAGTGAGAGGGGAATGGGGAGATGGAGAGGGGGTGAGTGGGGAGATGGAGAGAGAGTGAGCGGGGAATGGGAGATGTTGTGAGTGTGAGAGGGGAATGGGGAGATGGAGAGAGGGTGAGAGGGGAATGGGAGATGGAGAGAGTGAGCGGGGAATGGGGAGATGGAGAGTGTGAGCGGGGAATGGGGAGATGGAGAGTGTGAGCGGGGAATGGGAGATGGTGTGAGTGTGAGAGGGGAATGGGGAGATGGAGAGAGTGTGAGCAGGGAGATGGAGAGAGAGTGAGAGGGGAATGGGAGATGGTGTGAGTGTGAGAGGGGAATGGGGAGATGGAGAGAGTGTGAGCAGGGAGATGGAGAGAGGGTGAGAGGGGAATGGGAGATGGAGTGAGAGTGAGAGGGGAATGGGAGATGGTGTGAGTGTGAGAGGGGAATGGGAGATGGTGTGAGTGTGAGAGGGGAATGGGGAGATGGAGAGAGGGTGAGATGGGAATGGGGAAATGGAGTGAGGGTGAGAGGGGAATGGGAGATGGTGTGAGTGTGAGAGGGGAATGGGAGATGGTGTGAGTGTGAGAGGGGAATGGGGAGATGGAGAGAGGGTGAGATGGGAATGGGGAAATGGAGAGAGGGTGAGAGGGGAATGGGAGATGGTGAGTGTGAGAGGGGAATGGGGAGATGGAGAGAGGGTGAGATGGGAATGGGGAAATGGAGAGAGGGTGAGAGGGGAATGGGAGATGGTGTGAGTGTGAGAGGGGAATGGGAGATGGTGAGTGTGAGAGGGGAATGGGGAGATGGAGAGAGTGTGAGCGGGGAGATGGTGTGAGTGTGAGAGGGGAATGGGGAGACGGAGAGAGTGTGAGCGGGGAGATGGTTCGATGGAGAGAGGGTGAGAGGGGAATGGGGAGATGGAGAGTGTGAGAGGGGAATGCAGAGATGGAGGGAGCATGAGAGGGGAGATGGAGAGAGTGAAAGGGGAGATGGAGAGTGAGAGAGGGGAATGGGGAGATGGAGAGTGTGAGAGGGGAATGCAGAGATGGAGGGAGCATGAGAGGGGAGATGGAGAGAGTGAAAGGGGAATGGGGAGATGGAGAGTGTGAGAGGGGAAAGGGGAGATGGCGAGAATATGAGAAGGGAGATGGAGAGAGTGTGAGAGAGGAAGGGAAGATGGAGAGTGAGAGGGGAATAGGGAGATGGAGAGAGTGTGAGAGAGGAAGGGAAGATGGAGAGTGAGAGGGGAATAGGGAGATGGAGAGAGTGTGAGAGGAAAATGGGGCGATGGAGAGAGGGTGAGAGGGGAATGGGGAAATGGAGAGAGTGTGAGAGGGGAATGGGGAAATGGAGAGAGTGTGAGAGGAAAATGGGGCGATGGAGAGAGGGTGAGAGGGGAATGGGGAAATGGAGAGAGTGTGAGAGGGGAATGGGGAAATGGAGAGAGTGTGAGAGGGGAATGGGGAGATGGAGAGGCGGTGAGAGGGGAATGGGAGATGGTGTGAGTGTGAGAGGGGAATGGGGAGATGGAGAGAGTGTGAGCAGGGAGATGGAGAGAGAGTGAGAGGGGAATGGGAAATGGAGAGAGTGTGAGAGGGGAATGGAGAGATGGAGAGAGTGTGAGAAGGGAATGGGAGATGGTGTGAGTGTGAGAGGGGAATGGGGAGATGGAGAGAGGGTGAGAGGGGAATGGGAGATGGTGTGAGTGTGAGAGGGGAATGGGGAGATGGAGAGAGTGTGAGAGGGGAATGGGGAGATGGAGAGAGTGTGAGCGGGGAATGGGGAGATGGTGTGAGTGTGAGAGGGGAATGGGGAGATGGAGAGAGAGTGTGAGCAGGGAGATGGTGTGAGTGTGAGAGGGGAATGGGGAGATGGAGAGAGTGTGAGAAGGGAATGGGAGATGGTGTGAGTGTGAGAGGGGAATGGGGAGATGGAGAGAGGGTGAGAGGGGAATGGGAGATGGAGAGAGTGTGAAAGGGGAATGGGGAGATGGAGAGTGTGAGAGGGGAGATGGAGAGAGTGTAGGGGGAATGGGGAACTGCAAAGAGTGGGAGAGGGGAATAGGGAGATGGAGAGAGTGTGAGAGGGGAATGGGGAATTGGAGAGAGTATGAGATGGGAATGGGGAGATGGGGATAGTGTGAAGGAATGGGGAGAGGGAGAGAGAGGGAAAGGGGAGATGGAGAGAGCGTGATGGCGGAGATGGAGAGAGAGTATGAGGGGGAATGGGGAGATGGAGAGTGTGACGGCAGAGATGGAGAGAGAGTGTGAGGGGGAATGGGGAGAGAGAGAGGGTGAGAGGGGTGATGGAGAGAGTGTGAGAAGGGAATAGCGAGATGGAGAGAGTGTGAGTGTGAGAGGGGAGATGGAGAGAGTGCGAGAGGGGAATGGGGAGATGGAGAGAGTGTGAGAGGGGAATAGGGAGATGGAGAGTGTGTGCGAGGGGAGATGTAGAGAGTGTGAGGGGGAATGGGGAGATGGAGAGAGTGTGAGAGGGGAATGGGGAGATGGAGAGTGTGAGAGGGGAATGCAGAGATGGAGGGAGCATGAGAGGGGAGATGGAGAGAGTGAAAGGGGAATGGGGAGATGGAGAGTGTGAGAGGGGAAAGGGGAGATGGCGAGAATATGAGAAGGGAGATGGAGCGAGTGTGAGAGAGGAAGGGAAGATGGAGAGTGAGAGGGGAATAGGGAGATGGAGAGAGTGTGAGAGAGGAAGGGAAGATGGAGAGTGAGAGGGGAATAGGGAGATGGAGAGAGTGTGAGAGGAAAATGGGGCGATGGAGAGAGGGTGAGAGGGGAATGGGGAAATGGAGAGAGTGTGAGAGGGGAATGGGGAAATGGAGAGAGTGTGAGAGGGGAATGGGGAGATGGAGAGGCGGTGAGAGGGGAATGGGAGATGGTGTGAGTGTGAGAGGGGAATGGAGAGATGGAGAGAGTGTGAGAAGGGAATGGGAGATGTTGTGAGTGTGAGCGGGGAATGGGAGATGGTGTGAGTGTGAGAGGGGAATGGGGAGATGGAGAGAGGGTGAGAGGGGAATGGGAGATGGTGTGAGTGTGAGAGGGGAATGGGGAGATGGTGTGAGTGTGAGAGGGGAATGGGGAGATGGAGAGAGGGTGAGAAGGGAATGGGAGATGGTGTGAGTGTGAGAGGGGAATGGGGAGATGGAGAGAGTGTGAGAGGGGAATGGGGAGATGGAGAGAGTGTGAGCGGGGAATGGGGAGATGGTGTGAGTGTGAGAGGGGAATGGGGAGATGGAGAGAGAGTGTGAGCAGGGAGATGGTGTGAGTGTGAGAGGGGAATGGGGAGATGGAGAGAGTGTGAGAAGGGAATGGGAGATGGTGTGAGTGTGAGAGGGGAATGGGGAGATGGAGAGAGGGTGAGAGGGGAATGGGAGATGGAGAGAGTGTGAAAGGGGAATGGGGAGATGGAGAGTGTGAGAGGGGAGATGGAGAGAGTGTAGGGGGAATGGGGAACTGCAAAGAGTGGGAGAGGGGAATAGGGAGATGGAGAGAGTGTGAGAGGGGAATGGGGAATTGGAGAGAGTATGAGATGGGAATGGGGAGATGAAGAGAGTGTGAGAGGGGAGATGGGGATAGTGTGATGGAATGGGGAGAGGGAGAGAGAGGGAAAGGGGAGATGGAGAGAGCGTGATGGCGGAGATGGAGAGAGAGTATGAGGGGGAATGGGGAGATGGAGAGTGTGACGGCAGAGATGGAGAGAGAGTGTGAGGGGGAATGGGGAGAGAGAGAGGGTGAGAGGGGTGATGGAGAGAGTGTGAGAAGGGAATAGCGAGATGGAGAGAGTGTGAGTGTGAGAGGGGAGATGGAGAGAGTGCGAGAGGGGAATGGGGAGATGGAGAGAGTGTGAGAGGGGAATAGGGAGATGGAGAGTGTGTGCGAGGGGAGATGTAGAGAGTGTGAGGGGGAATGGGGAGATGGAGAGAGTGTGAGAGGGGAATAGGGAGATGGAGAGAGTGCAAGAGATGAAGGAGAGATGGAGAGAGTGCGAGAAGGGAATGTGGAGATGGCAAGAGTGTGAGAAGAGAGATGAAGAGAGTGTGAGAGGGGAGATGGAGAGAGTGTGAGAGGGGACGGGAAATGGAGAGTGTGAGAGGGGAATGGGGAGATGGAGTGAGTGTGAGAAGGGAATGGGGAGATGGAGAGAGTTTGAGAGTGGAATGGAGAGAGTGTGAGAGGAAAATGGGGCGATGGAGAGGGTGAGAGGGGAATGGGGAAATGGAGAGAGTGTGAGCGGGGAATGGGGAGATGGAGAGAGGGTGAGAGGGGAATGGGAGATGGAGAGTGTGTGAGCGGGGAATGGGAGATGGAGAGTGTGAGCAGGGAGATGGAGAGAGAGTGAGAGGGGAATGGGAGATGGTGTGAGTGTGAGAGGGGAATGGGGAGATGGAGAGAGTGTGAGAGGGGAATGGGGAGATGGAGAGAGTGTGAGAGGGGAATGGGAGATGGTGTGAGTGTGAGAGGGGAATGGGGAGATGGAGAGAGTGAGAGGGGAATGGGAGATGGTGTGAGTGTGAGAGGGGAATGGGGAGATGGAGAGAGTGAGAGGGGAATGGGAGATGGTGTGAGTGTGAGAGGGGAATGGGGCGATGGAGAGAGGGTGAGATGGGAATGGGGCGATGGAGAGAGTGTGAGAGGGGAATGGGGAGATGGAGAGAGGGTGAGAGGGGAATGGGAGATGGTGTGAGTGTGAGAGGGGAATGGGGAGATGGAGAGAGAGTGAGCAGGGAGATGGAGAGAGAGTGAGAGGGGAGATGGGGAGATGGTGTGAGTGTGAGAGGGGAATGGGGAGATGGGGAGAGTGTGAGTGTGAGAGGGGAGATGGAGAGAGTGTGAGAGGAAAATGGGGAGATGGAGAGAGTGTGAGAGGGGAGATGGGGAGATGGTGTGAGTGTGAGAGGGGAATGGGGAGATGGGGAGAGTGTGAGTGTGAGAGGGGAGATGGAGAGAGTGTGAGAGGGGAGATGGAGAGAGTGTGAGAGGGGAATGGGGAAATGGAGAGAGTGTGAGAAGGGAATGGGAGATGGTGTGAGTGTGAGAGGGGAATGGGGAGATGGAGAGAGGGTGAGAGGGGAATGGGAGATGGTGTGAGTGTGAGAGGGGAATGGGGAGACGGAGAGAGTGTGAGAGGAAAATGGTTCGATGGAGAGAGGGTGAGAGGGGAATGGGGAGATGGAGAGAGGGTGAGAGGGGAATGGGAGATGGAGAGTGTGTGAGCGGGGAATGGGGAGATGGAGAGAGGGTGAGAGGAAAATGGGGAAATGGAGAGAGGGTGAGAGGGGAATGGGAGATGGAGAGAGTGTGAGCGGGGAATGGAGAGATGGAGAGAGGGTGAGAGGGGAATGGGAGATGGTGTGAGTGTGAGAGGGGAATGGGAGATGGTGTGAGTGTGAGAGGGGAATGGGAGATGGTGTGAGTGTGAGAGGGGAATGGGGAGATGGAGAGAGTGTGAGAGGGGAATGGGAGATGGAGAGAGTGTGAGAGGGGAATGGGGAGATGGAGAGAGGGTGAGAGGAAAATGGGGAAATGGAGAGAGTGTGAGCGGGGAATGGAGAGATGGAGAGAGGGTGAGAGGGGAATGGGAGATGGTGTGAGTGTGAGAGGGGAATGGGAGATGGTGTGAGTGTGAGAGGGGAATGGGAGATGCTGTGAGTGTGAGAGGGGAATGGGGAGATGGAGAGAGTGTGAGAGGGGAATGGGGAGATGGAGAGAGGGTGAGAGGGGAATGAGAGATGGTGTGAGTGTGAGAAAGGAATGGGGAGATGGAGAGAGTGTGAGAGAGGAATGGGTAGATGGAGAGAGTGTGAGAGGGTAATGCAGAGATGGAGAGAGTGTGAGAGGGGAGATGGAGAGAGTGAAAGGGGAATGGGGAGATGGGGAGTGTGAGAGGGGAGATGGAGAGTGAGAGAGGGGAATGCAGAGATGGAGGGAGCATGAGAGGGGAGATGGAGAGAGTGAAAGGGGAATGGAGAGATGGAGAGGCGGTGAGAGGGGAATGGGAGATGGTGTGAGTGTGAGAGGGGAATGGGAGATGGAGAGAGGGTGAGAGGGGAATGGGAGATGGAGAGAGTGTGAGAGGGGAATGGGAGATGGTGTGAGTGTGAGAGGGGAATGAAGAGATGGAGAGAGTGTGAGAGGGGAATGGGAGATGGTGTGAGTGTGAGAGGGGAATGGAGAGATGGAGAGAGTGTGAGAAGGGAATGGGAGATGGTGTGAGTGTGAGAGGGGAATGGAGAGATGGAGAGAGTGTGAGAAGGGAATGGGAGATGGTGTGAGTGTGAGAGGGGAATGGGAGATGGTGTGAGTGTGAGAGGGGAATGGGAGATGGTGTGAGTGTGAGAGGGGAATGGAGAGATGGAGAGAGTGTGAGAAGGGAATGGGAGATGGTGTGAGTGTGAGAGGGGAATGGAGAGATGGAGAGAGTGTGAGAAGGGAATGGGAGATGGTGTGAGTGCGAGAGGGGAATGGGAGATGGTGTGAGTGTGAGAGGGGAATGGGAGATGGTGTGAGTGTGAGAGGGGAATGGAGAGATGGAGAGAGTGTGAGAAGGGAATGGGAGATGGTGTGAGTGTGAGAGGGGAATGGGAGATGGTGTGTGTGAGAGGGGAATGGGGAGATGGAGAGAGAGTGTGAGCAGGGAGATGGTGTGAGTGTGAGAGGGGAATGGGGAGATGGAGAGAGTGTGAGAAGGGAATGGGAGATGTTGTGAGTGTGAGAGGGGTATGGGGAGATGGAGAGAGTGTGAGCAGGGAGATGGAGAGAGAGTGAGAGGGGAATGGGGAGATGGAGAGGGGGTGAGTGGGGAGATGGAGAGAGGGTGAGCGGGGAATGGGAGATGGTGTGAGTGTGAGAGGGGAATGGGGAGATGGAGAGAGAGTGAGAGGGGAATGGGAGATGGTGTGAGTGTGAGAGGGGAATGGGAGATGGAGAGAGGGTGAGAGGGGAATGGGAGATGGTGTGAGTGTGAGAGGGGAATTGGGAGATGGAGAGTGTGTGCGAGGGGAGATGTAGAGAGTGTGAGGGGGAATGGGGAGATGGAGAGAGTGTGAGAGGGGAATGGAGAGATGGTGTGAGTGTGAGAGGGGAATAGGGAGATGGAGAGTGTGTGCGAGGGGAGATGTAGAGAGTGTGAGGGGGAATGGGGAGAGAGAGAGGGTGAGAGGGGAATGGGAGATGGAGAGACTGAGAGGGGAATGGGAGATGGTGTGAGTGTGAGAGGGGAATGGGGAGATGGAGAGAGTGTGAGCAGGGAGATGGAGAGAGAGTGAGAGGGGAATGGGGAGATGGAGAGGGGGTGAGTGGGGAGATGGAGAGAGGGTGAGCGGGGAATGGGAGATGGTGTGAGTGTGAGAGGGGAATGGGGAGATGGAGAGAGAGTGAGAGGGGAATGGGAGATGGTGTGAGTGTGAGAGGGGAATGGGAGATGGAGAGAGGGTGAGAGGGGAATGGGAGATGGTGTGAGTGTGAGAGGGGAATTGGGAGATGGAGAGTGTGTGCGAGGGGAGATGTAGAGAGTGTGAGGGGGAATGGGGAGATGGAGAGAGTGTGAGAGGGGAATGGAGAGATGGTGTGAGTGTGAGAGGGGAATAGGGAGATGGAGAGTGTGTGCGAGGGGAGATGTAGAGAGTGTGAGGGGGAATGGGGAGAGAGAGAGGGTGAGAGGGGTGATGGAGAGAGTGTGAGAAGGGAATAGCGAGATGGAGAGAGTGTGAGTGTGAGAGGGGAGATGGAGAGAGTGTGAGAGGGGAATAGGGAGATGGAGAGTGTGTGCGAGGGGAGATGTAGAGAGTGTGAGGGGGAATGGGGAGATGGAGAGTGTGAGAGGGGAATAGGGAAATGGAGAGAGTGCAAGAGATGAAGGAGAGATGGAGAGAGTGCGAGAAGGGAATGTGGAGATGGCAAGAGTGTGAGAAGAGAGATGAAGAGAGTGTGAGAGGGGAGATGGAGAGATGGAGAGAGGGTGAGAGGGGAATGGGAGATGGTGTGAGTGTGAGAGGGGTATGGGGAGATGGAGAGAGGGTGAGAGGGGAATGGGGAGATGGAGAGAGGGTGAGAGGGGAATGGGAGATGGTGTGAGTGTGAGAGGGGAATGGGAGATGGTGTGAGTGTGAGAGGGGAATGGGAGATGGTGTGAGTGTGAGAGGGGAATAGGGAGATGGAGAGAGTGTGAGAGGGGAATGGGGAGATGGAGAGAGGGTGAGAGGGGAATGGGAGATGGTGTGAGTGTGAGAGGGGAATGGGAGATGGTGTGAGTGTGAGAGGGGAATAGGGAGATGGAGAGAGTGTGAGAGGGGAATGGGGAGATGGAGAGAGGGTGAGAGGGGAATGGGAGATGGTGTGAGTGTGAGAGGGGAATGGGAGATGGTGTGAGTGTGAGAGGGCAATAGGGAGATGGAGAGAGTGTGAGAGGGGAATGGGGAGATGGAGAGAGTGTGAGAGGGGAGATGGAGAGAGAGTGAGAGGGGAGATGGAGAGAGTGTAACACGGAAGAGGGGTGTGATTGCAAAATGACTCGAAGGAATGATATGAGATGGCACACTTTCCTGCTCCCTGTCCGTTCACCCACCTTAACTCTGTCCCTTCCCCCTCTCCCCTCCACCTCCCCACTTGCTGTTGCCATCAGTTTCCCTCCTTGTGACAGGCCTCCCTCTCCTCCTGTCCCACCTATCACCCTATCTTATCCCACCCCTTACACTAGTCCATCCATGAATAATTTCCTCACCAAGACACTCGTGTCCATTTCCCCTGTCCCATCCCACCTCTCATGCACCCCTCCCTGTCTGCCTCTCTTCGTCCCCCATCCCAAATCACCCACACCCCGTCCCACCTCTCATCCTCCCCCCTCCACTTATCCCACGTCCTCCCGATCCTGTTCCACATTATCCCATCGACACACCTATCGCGCTCCTGCCATCCCTCCTCCCACCCTCCCGCTGTCGTCCTTGACCGTCCCATCTCTCGTCCTCCCACTAGCCCAACTCCTGTCCACCCTTATCCCATCCCACATTGTCCAGCCAGTCCACGTCTCACCATCACTTTGTTCCACATCTAGACCTCCCCCCGTCCCACCTCTCACACTCCCCCCGTCCCACCTCTCACACTCCCCCCGTCCCACCTCTCACACTCCCCCCATCCCGCCTCTCACCCTCCCCGTCCCACCTCTCACCCTCCACGTCCCACCTCTCACACTCCCCTCGTCCCACCTCTCACACTCCCCCCGTCCCACCTCTCACACTCCCCCCGTCCCACCTCTCACACTCCCCCGTCCCACCTCTCACATTCCCCCCGTCCCAACTCTCACACTCCCCCGTCCCACCTCTCACACTCCCCCGTCCCTCCTCTCACACTCCCCCCGTCCCACCTCTCACACTCCCCCCGTCCCACCTCTCACACTCCCCCCGTCCCACCTCTCACACTCCCCCGTCCCACCTATCACACTCCCCCCGTCCCATCTCTCACACTCCCCCCGTCCCACCTCTCACACTCCCCCCGTCCCACCTCACACACTCCCCCCATCCCACCTCTCACACTCCCCCGTCCCACCTATCACACTCCCCCCGTCCCACCTCTCACACTCCCCCCGTCCCACCTCTCACACTACCCCCGTCCCACCTCTCACCCTCCCCGTCCCACCTCTCACACTCCCCCCGTCCCACCTCTCACACTCCCCCCGTCCCACCTCTCACACTCCCCCATCCCACCTCTCACCCTCCCCCCATCCCACCTCTCACACTCCCCCGTCCCTCCTCTCACACTCCCCCCGTCCCACCTCTCATACTCCCCCCGTCCCACCTCTCACACTCCCCCGTCCCACCTCTCACACTCCCCCCGTCCCATCTCTCACACTCCTCCCGTCCCACCTCTCACACTCCCCCCGTCATACCACTCATCCTCCCCCCGTCCCACCTCTCACACTCCCCCCGTCCCACCTCTCACACTTCCCTCGTCCCACCTCTCACACTCCCCCCGTCCCACCTCTCACCCACCCCCGTCCCACCTCTCACACTCCCCCCGTCCCACCGCTCACCCTCCCCCCGTCCCACCTCTCACACTCCCCCCGTCCCACCTCTCACACTCCCCCGTCCCACCTCTACCACTCCCCCGTCCCACCTCTCTTCCTCCCCCGTCCCTCCTCTCACACTCCCCCCGTCCCACCTCTCACACTCCCCCCGTCCCACCTCTCACACTCCCCCGTCCCACCTCTCACACTCCCCCGTCCCACCTCTCACACTCCCCCCGTCCCACCTCTCACACTCCCCCCGTCCCACCTCTCACCCTCCCCCCGTCCCACCTCTCACCCTCCCCCCGTCCCACCTCTCACCCTCCACCCGTCCCACCTCTCACCCTCCCCCCGTCCCACCTCTCACACTCCCCCCGTCCCCTCTCACACTCCCCCGTCCCACCTCTCACACTCCCCCGTCCCACCTCTCACACTCCCCCGTCCCTCCTCTCACACTCCCTCCGTCCCACCTCTCACACTCCCCCGTTCCACCTCTCACACTCCCCCGTCCCACCTCTCACACTCCCCCCGTCCCACCTCTCACACTCCCCCCGTCCCACCTCTCACCCTCCCCCCGTCCCACCTCTCACACACCCCCCGTCCCATCTCTCACACTCTCCCGTCCCACCTCTCACCGTCCCCCCGTCCCACCTCTCACCCTCCCTCGTCCCCCTCTCACACTCCCCCGTCTCATCTCTCACCCTCCCCCCGGCCCACCTCTCACCCTCCCTCGTCCCCCTCTCACACTCCCCCGTCTCATCTCTCACACTCCACCCGTCCCACCTCTCACACTCCCCCCGTGCCACCTATCACACTCCCCCCGTCCCACCTCTCACCCTCCCTCGTCCCCCTCTCACACTCCCCCCGTCCCACCTCTCACACTCCCCCCGTCCCACCATTCACACTCCCCCCGTCCCACCTCTCACACTCCCCCCGTCCCATCTCTCACACTCCCCCCGTCCCATATCTCACACTCCCCCCGTCCCATCTCACACAATCCCCTCGTCCCCCTCTCACACTCCCCTGTCCTACCTCTCACAATCCCCTCGTCCCCCTCTCACACTCCCCCGTCCTACCTCTCACACTCCCCCCGTCCCACCTCTCACACTCCCCCCCGTCCCATCTCTCATCCTCCCCCCGTCCCTCCTCTCACACTCCCCCCGTCCCATCTCTCACCCTCCCTCGTCCCACCTCTCACACTCCCCCCGTCCCACCTCTCATCCTCCCCCCGTCCCACCTCTCATCCTCCCCCCGTCTCACCTCTCACCCTCCCTCGTCCCCCTCTCACACTCCCCCGTCCCTCCTCTCACACTCCCCCCGTCCCACCTCTCATACTCCCCCCGTCCAACCTCTCACACTCCCCCGTCCCACCTCTCACACTCCCCCCGTCCCATCTCTCACACTCCTCCCGTCCCACCTCTCACACTCCCCCCGTCATACCACTCATCCTCCCCCCGTCCCACCTCTCACACTCCCCCCGTCCCACCTCTCACACTTCCCTCGTCCCACCTCCCACACTCCCCCCGTCCCACCTCTCACACTCCCCCCGTCCCACCTCTCACACTCCCCCCGTCCCACCTCTCACCCTCCCCCCGTCCCACCTCTCACACTCCCCCCGTCCCACCTCTCACACTCCCCCCGTCCCATCTCTCACACTCCCCCCGTCCCACCTCTCACACTCCCCCCGTCCCACCTCTCACACTCCCCCCGTCCCACCTCTCACACTCCCCCCGTCCCACCTCTCAAACTCCCCCGTCCCACCTCTCACACTCCCCCCGACCCACCTCTCACACTCCCCCGTCCCACCTCTCACACTCCCCCGTCCCTCCTCTCACACTCCCCCCGTCCCTCCTCTCACACTCCCCCCGTCCCACCTCTCACACTCCCCCGTCCCACCTCTCACACTCCCCCCGACCCACCTCTCACACTCCCCCCGTCCCACCTCTCACACTCCCCCCGTCCCACCTCTCACCCTCCCCCCGTCCCACCTCTCACTCTCCACCCGTCCCACCTCTCACCCTCCCCCGGTCCCACCTCTCACACTCCCCCGTCCCACCTCTCACCCTCCCTCGTCCCCCTCTCACACTCCCCCGTCCCTCCTCTCACACTCCCCCCGTCCCACCTCTCATACTCCCCCCGTCCAACCTCTCACACTCCCCCGTCCCACCTCTCACACTCCCCCCGTCCCATCTCTCACACTCCTCCCGTCCCACCTCTCACACTCCCCCCGTCATACCACTCATCCTCCCCCCGTCCCACCTCTCACACTCCCCCCGTCCCACCTCTCACACTTCCCTCGTCCCACCTCCCACACTCCCCCCGTCCCACCTCTCACACTCCCCCCGTCCCACCTCTCACACTCCCCCCGTCCCACCTCTCACCCTCCCCCCGTCCCACCTCTCACACTCCCCCCGTCCCACCTCTCACACTCCCCCCGTCCCATCTCTCACACTCCCCCCGTCCCACCTCTCACACTCCCCCCGTCCCACCTCACACACTCCCCCCGTCCCACCTCTCACACTCCCCCGTCCCACCTATCACACTCCCCCCGTCCCACCTCTCACACTCCCCCCGTCCCACCTATCACACACCCCCCGTCCCACCTCTCACACTCCACACGTCCCACCTCTCACACTCCCCCCGTCCCACCTCTCAAACTCCCCCGTCCCACCTCTCACACTCCCCCCGACCCACCTCTCACACTCCCCCGTCCCACCTCTCACACTCCCCCGTCCCTCCTCTCACACTCCCCCCGTCCCTCCTCTCACACTCCCCCCGTCCCACCTCTCACACTCCCCCGTCCCACCTCTCACACTCCCCCCGACCCACCTCTCACACTCCCCCGTCCCACCTCTCACACTCCCCCCGTCCCACCTCTCACCCTCCCCCCGTCCCACCTCTCACTCTCCACCCGTCCCACCTCTCACCCTCCCCCCGTCCCACCTCTCACATTCCCCCCGTCCCACCTCTCACACTCCCCCGTCCCACCTCTCGCACTCCCCCGTCCCACCTCTCTTCCTCCCCCGTCCCTCCTCTCACACTCCCTCCGTCCCACCTCTCACACTCCCCCGTTCCACCTCTCACACTCCCCCGTCCCACCTCTCACACTCCCCCCGTCCCACCTCTCACACTCCCCCCGTCCCACCTCTCACCCTCCCCCCGTCCCACCTCTCACACACCCCCCGTCCCATCTCTCACACTCTCCCGTCCCACCTCTCACCCTCCCCCCGTCCCACCTCTCACCCTCCCTCGTCCCCCTCTCACACTCCCCCGTCTCATCTCTCACCCTCCCCCCGTCCCACCTCTCACCCTCCCTCGTCCCCCTCTCACACTCCCCCGTCCCACCTCTCACACTCCCCCCGTCCCACCTATCACACTCCCCCCGTCCCACCTCTCACCCTCCCTCGTCCCCCTCTCACACTCCCCCCGTCCCACCTCTCACACTCCCCCCGTCCCACCATTCACACTCCCCCCGTCCCACCTCTCACACTCCCCCCGTCCCATCTCTCACACTCCCCCCGTCCCATATCTCACACTCCCCCCGTCCCATCTCACACAATCCCCTCGTCCCCCTCTCACACTCCCCCGTCCAACCTCTCACAATCCCCTCGTCCCCCTCTCACACTCCCCCGTCCAACCTCTCACAATCCCCTCGTCCCCCTCTCACACTCCCCCGTCCAACCTCTCACAATCCCCTCGTCCCCCTCTCACACTCCCCCGTCCAACCTCTCACAATCCCCTCGTCCCCCTCTCACACTCCCCCGTCCTACCTCTCACACTCCCCCCCGTCCTACCTCTCACACTCCCCCCGTCCCACCTCTCACACTGCCCCCCGTCCCATCTCTCATCCTCCCCCCGTCCCTCCTCTCACACTCCCCCCGTCCCATCTCTCACCCTCCCTCGTCCCACCTCTCTTCCTCCCCCGTCCCTCCTCTCACACTCCCTCCGTTCCACCTCTCACACTCCCCCGTTCCACCTCTCACACTCCCCCGTCCCACCTCTCACACTCCCCCCGTCCCACCTCTCACACTCCCCCCGTCCCACCTCTCACCCTCCCCCCGTCCCACCTCTCACACACCCCCCGTCCCATCTCTCACACTCTCCCGTCCCACCTCTCACCCTCCCCCCGTCCCACCTCTCACCCTCCCTCGTCCCCCTCTCACACTCCCCCGTCTCATCTCTCACCCTCCCCCCATCCCACCTCTCACCCTCCCTCGTCCCCCTCTCACACTCCCCCGTCCCACCTCTCACACTCCCCCCGTCCCACCTATCACACTCCCCCCGTCCCACCTCTCACCCTCCCTCGTCCCCCTCTCACACTCCCCCCGTCCCACCTCTCACACTCCCCCCGTCCCACCATTCACACTCCCCCCGTCCCACCTCTCACACTCCCCCCGTCCCATCTCTCACACTCCCCCCGTCCCATATCTCACACTCCCCCCGTCCCATCTCACACAATCCCCTCGTCCCCCTCTCACACTCCCCCGTCCAACCTCTCACAATCCCCTCGTCCCCCTCTCACACTCCCCCGTCCTACCTCTCACACTCCCCCCGTCCCACCTCTCACACTGCCCCCCGTCCCATCTCTCATCCTCCCCCCGTCCCACCTCTCATCCTCCCCCCGTCTCACCTCTCACCCTCCCTCGTCCCCCTCTCACACTCCCCCGTCCCTCCTCTCACACTCCCCCCGTCCCACCTCTCATACTCCCCCCGTCCCACCTCTCACACTCCCCCGTCCCACCTCTCACACTCCCCCCGTCCCATCTCTCAAACTCCTCCCGTCCCACCTCTCACCCTCCCCCCGTCATACCACTCATCCTCCCCCCGTCCCACCTCTCACACTCCCCCCGTCCCACCTCTCACACTTCCCTCGTCCCACCTCTCACACTCCCCCCCGTCCCACCTCTCACCCTCCCCCCGTCCCACCTCTCACACTCCCCCCGTCCCACCTCTCACCCTCCCCCCGTCCCACCTCTCACACTCCCCCGGTCCCACCTCTCACACTCCCCCGTCCCACCTCTCACACTCCCCCGTCCCACCTCTCTTCCTCCCCCGTCCCTCCTCTCACACTCCCCCCGTCCCACCTCTCACACTCCCCCCGTCCCACCTCTCACACTCCCCCGTCCCACCTCTCACACTCCCCCGTCTCATCTCTCACACTCCCCCCGTCCCACCTCTCACACTCCCCCTGTCCCACCTCTCACACTCCCCCGTCCCATCTCTCACACTCCCCCTGTCCCACCTCTCACACTCCCCCTGTCCCACCTCTCATCCTCCCCCGTCCCACCTCTCACACTCCCCCCGTCCCACCTCTCACACTCCCCCCGTCCCATCTCTCACACTCCCCCCGTCCCATCTCTCATCCTCCCCCGTCCCACCTCTCACACTCCCCCTGTCCCACCTCTCACCCTCCCCCTGTCCCGCCTCTCACCCTCCCTCATGCAACCTCTCTCCCTCCCTCACCCTCACTCGTCCCACCTCAATCGTCTTATCCATCCCACCTCTAGTCCTCCCCCCCGACCGACCGCTCATCTCTCGTCCCATCCCTCGTCCAACCCACCTCTCACCCCCCTTCTCCTGTCCAACTTATTGTCCTTCCCCACCTCACCAATCGGTTTCCCGCTGTCTAACCTCTCCCCCGCCCCCTCCCCGTCCCACATCTCCGTGTCCCGCCACAACACCTTTCGTCCTCCTTCATCCCACCTCTCACCCTCAATTGTCCCCTCTCCCCTCCGCCTCCCCGTCCCACATCTCCACATCCCACCATAATACCTCTCGTCCTCCCTCTCACCCTCAATCGTCCCACCTCTCCCCCTCCCTCATCCAACCTCTCCCCCTCCCTCACCCTCACTCGTCCCACCTCTCCCCCTCCCTCATCCAACCTCTCCCCCTCCCTCACCCTCACTCGTCCCACCTCAATCGTCTTACCCACCCCACATCCCACCTCTCACCTCACGTCGGCCCACATCTCACACTTCCCTCGTCCCACCTCTCACACTCCCCCCCGTCCCACCTCTCACCCTCCCCCCGTCCCACCTCTCACACTCCCCCCGTCCCACCTCTCACCCTCCCCCCGTCCCACCTCTCACACTCCCCCGGTCCCACCTCTCACACTCCCCCGTCCCACCTCTCACACTCCCCCGTCCCACCTCTCTTCCTCCCCCGTCCCTCCTCTCACACTCCCCCCGTCCCACCTCTCACACTCCCCCCGTCCCACCTCTCACACTCCCCCGTCCCACCTCTCACACTCCCCCGTCTCATCTCTCACACTCCCCCCGTCCCACCTCTCACACTCCCCCTGTCCCACCTCTCACACTCCCCCGTCCCATCTCTCACACTCCCCCTGTCCCACCTCTCACACTCCCCCTGTCCCACCTCTCATCCTCCCCCGTCCCACCTCTCACACTCCCCCCGTCCCACCTCTCACACTCCCCCCGTCCCATCTCTCACACTCCCCCCGTCCCATCTCTCATCCTCCCCCGTCCCACCTCTCACACTCCCCCTGTCCCACCTCTCACCCTCCCCCTGTCCCGCCTCTCACCCTCCCTCATGCAACCTCTCTCCCTCCCTCACCCTCACTCGTCCCACCTCAATCGTCTTATCCATCCCACCTCTAGTCCTCCCCCCCGACCGACCGCTCATCTCTCGTCCCATCCCTCGTCCAACCCACCTCTCACCCCCTTCTCCTGTCCAACTTATTGTCCTTCCCCACCTCACCAATCGGTTTCCCGCTGTCTAACCTCTCCCCCGCCCCCTCCCCGTCCCACATCTCCGTGTCCCGCCACAACACCTTTCGTCCTCCTTCATCCCACCTCTCACCCTCAATTGTCCCCTCTCCCCTCCGCCTCCCCGTCCCACATCTCCACATCCCACCATAATACCTCTCGTCCTCCCTCTCACCCTCAATCGTCCCACCTCTCCCCCTCCCTCATCCAACCTCTCCCCCTCCCTCACCCTCACTCGTCCCACCTCTCCCCCTCCCTCATCCAACCTCTCCCCCTCCCTCACCCTCACTCGTCCCACCTCTCCCCTTCCCTCATCCAACCTCTCCCCCTCCCTCACCCTCACTTGTCCCACCTCAATCGTCTTATCCACCCCACATCTCACCTCTCACCTCACGTCGGCCCACATCTCGCCACTCCCCTCCCCCGTCCCAAAACCACCTCTCTCCTTCCCACATCCCACCTCTCTCCCTCAATCATCCCACCTCTCACCCTCCCTCATCCCTCCTCTCCACTAGTACTCCCAGCTCTCCACCTCCCCATCCCACCTCCTTTTCCCCTTACCCATCTCAGCTCTCGTCCTCCCCGTCTCTGCCCTTTCCCCCTGAGACACACATTCCCAGCCTACCTCACCCCCTATCCCCGTACCAACTCTCTCCCCTCCAGTTCTAGCTCTCAACCTCACCCTCTGTCCCACCCTTCCACGAGTTACTCACCTTCCCCTCTCCTCTGTCCCACCTCTCACCCTCCCTCCTCCCCACCCCCTCCACAGGACACTCACCTCTAAAGCAGGCCTGGTGGGTTTTGACAACAGCAGCCTCGCTCACCCATCGTAGGTCGGCATCAGTTCGATCTGATTGCGTGCACACACAGGGAGGGAAGGAAGGGGGGAGAAAGAGGGAGACGGAGTAGGGATTGAATAGTTGGGGGCAATAGCGGGTAAAAGGAATGGCAGGTGGTGTCAGAGAGAGGACGGGAGAAAGGAGAGAGAGAGAGAGAGAGAGAGAGAGAGAGTGACAGAAAGGGAGATGGAGGTGAGAGAGAGGGAGCTGGGGACAGGGGCGAAAGAGAGAGGTCTTCTCCTTGGCTGATGCCCCGATCGCCGAGAGCGGCCGCAGCGGGAATGTCACAGATGTGGGGCGAGGATGCTGCGGACCGGGACGGCGAGCGCTGCAAGAAGAGAGCGCCGAGAAGCTGCAGGCCCCTGCGGGAATCTCCGCGGGAAGAGAGGCGGGGGGAGGAAGCGAAGGAGAGAGAGAGAGAGGGAGAGAAGGAGGGGGAGGGGGCGAGCAGAGAGATGCTGAGCTGTGAATGTGTCCGGGTACATGTGATCTGTGTGCTGGCAGAGTCCCTCCCCCATCCCGGGGAGAGAGGGGTGAGAGAGAAGGGGGAGAGAGAGTGCGAGAGAGATACAGACCATCCCCCTTTCTATCTTCCTTTCTACCATCTCTCTCTTTCTCTATCTGAGAGCGAGGGACACACACACACAAAAAGGAGAAAGAGGGACAGAGGAGACAGAGAGAGAGGGGGAAGAGGAAGAGAAGAGGGAGGGGAGGGGAAGAGAGAGGAGACGGGGAAAGCGAGGGGAGAGAGCGGGGTAGAAAGCAGTGAGCAGAAGAGAAAAGAGAGGGAAAGGGGAGAAAGAGTGTAGGAGGGAGAGGGGGATTCATAAAATTAGACAGATGGGTTTTCCCATCCCTTCCGTTCACTGCCCCTCCCCATCCACCCCTCCACCCAGAATCACCCTCCCTCCTCCTTCTCACGTCCCTCTCCCTTTGCCTATCCATCACCTCCACCCACTCCCACATCTCTTCATTGTCCTCCCTTCCAAACACCCGCATCCTCTCGAATCCTGGTAGGTCTCCTCTGCACCATTTCCAGCTCAATGGCATCTTTCCTGCAGCAGGGCGATCAGTACTGAACACAATACTCGAGTGTGGTCTCACCAACGTCTTGTACAACGGCACATAATGTCCCAACTCCTGTACTCAGTGCCCTGACTGATGAAGCAAATTCCTTCTTCACTGCGCTGACAACATGTGACACCACTTTCAGGGAGCCATGTCACTGTACCCCAGGGTTCCCCTGATCTACGACAAACCCAGGGTTCCTCTGTTCCACAAAGCTCCCCAGGGTCCCTCTGATCTACGACACTCCCCAGGGTCCCTCCGATCTACAACCCTCCCCAGGGTCCCTCTGATCTACAACCCTCCCCAGAGTTCCTCTGATCCACAACCCTCCCCAGGGTCCCTCTGTTCCACATCCCTCCCCAGGGTCCCTCCGATCTACAACCCTCCCCAGGGTTCCTCTGATCCATAACCCTCCCCAGGGTCCCTCTGATCTACAACCCTCCCCAGGGTTCCTCTGATCCACAACAATCCCCAGGGTCCCTCTGATCTACAACCCTCCCCAGGGTTCCTCTGATCCACAACAATCCCCAGGGTCCCTCTGATCTACAACACTCCCCATGGTTCCTCTGATCCACAACAATCCCCAGGGTCCCTCTGTTCCACAACCCTCCCATTGGTTCCTCTGTTCCACAACCCTCCCCAGGGTTCCTCTGTTCCACAACCCTCCCCAGGGTCCCTCTGATCCACAACCCTCTCCAGGGTTCCTCTGTCCACAACACTCCCCAGGGTCCCTCTGATCCACAACCCTCTCCAGGGTTCAACTGTTCCACAACACTCCCCAGGGTCCCTCTGATCTACAACAATCCCCAGGGTCCCTCTGATCTACAACCCTCCTCAGGGTCCCTCTGTTCCACAAACCTCCCCAGGGTTCTTCTGATCTACAACCATCTCCAGGGTCCCTCTGATCTACAACCATCTCCAGGGTTCCTCTGTTCTACAACCAGCCCCGGGGTCCCTCTGTTCCACCACCCTCCTCAGGGTCCCTCTGATCTACAACCCTCCCCAGGGTTCCTCTGATCTACAACCCTCCCCAGGGTTTCTCTGTTCCACAACCCTCTCCAGGGTTCCTCTGATCCACAACCCTCCCCAGGGTCCCTCTGATCCACAACCCTCTCCAGGGTTCAACTGTTCCACAACCCTTCCCAGGGTTCCTCTGATCTACAACCCTCCCCAGGGTTCCTCTGATCCACAACCCTCCCCAGGGTCCCTCTGATCCACAACCCTCCCCAGGGTCCCTCTGTTCCACATCCCTCCCCAGGGTCCCTCTGATCTACAACCCTCCCCAGGGTCCCTCTGTTCCACATCCCTCCCCAGGGTCCCTCTGATCTACAACCCTCCCCAGGGTTCCTCTGATCCACAACCCACTCCAGAGTCCCTCTGATCTACAACCCTCCACAGGGTCTCTCTGTTCTACAACCCTCCCCAGGGTTCCTCTGTTCCACATCCCTCCCCAGGGTCCCTCTGATCCACAACCCTCCCCAGGGTTCCTCTGTTCCACAACCCTCCCCAGGGTCCCTCTGTTCCACATCCCTCCCCAGAGTCCCTCCGATCTACAACCCTCCCCAGGGTTCCTCTATTCCACAACCCTCCCCAGGGTCCCTCTGTTCCACATCTCTCCCCAGGGTCCCTCTGATCTACAACCCTCCCCAGGGTTCCTCTATTCCACAACACTCCCCAGGGTCCCTCTTCCACATCCCTCCCCAGGGTCCCTCTGATCTACAACCCTCCCCAGGGTTCCTCGATTCCACAACCCTCCCCAGGGTCCCTCTGTTCCACAACCCTCCCCAGGGTCCCTCTGTTCCACATCCCTCCCCAGGGTCCCTCCGATCTACAACCCTCCCCATGGTTCCTCTGATCCACATCCCTCCCCAGGGTCCCTCTGATCCACAACCCTCCCCATTGTCCCTCTGATCCACGACCCTCCCCATGGTCCCTCTGATCCACGACCCTCCCCATGGTCCCTCCGACCCACACACACACAGACACACACTCACACACACACAGACTCACACACTCACACACACACACACTCACACAAACACACACAGACACACACACTCACACAAACACAACCTTCCCCAGGGTCTCTCTGATCTACAACCTTCCCCAGGGTCCCTCTGATCTACAACCTTCCCCAGGGTCTCTCTGATCTACAACCTTCCCCAGGGTCCCTCTGATCTACAACCTTCCCCAGGGTCCCTCTGATCTACAACCCTCCCCAGGGTCCCTCTGATGCACAACCCTCCCCAGGGTTCAACTGTTCCAACCCTCCCCAGGGTCCCTCTGATCTACAACCCTCCCCAGGGTTCCTCTATTCCACAACCCTCCCCAGGGTACCTCTTCCACAACCCTCCCCAGGGTCCCTCTGTTCCACAACAATCCACAGGGTCCCTCTGATCTACAACCCTCCCCAGGGTTCCTCTGATCCACAACCCTCCCCAGGGTCCCTCTGTTCCACGACCCTCCCCAGGGTCCCTCTGTTCCACGACCCTCCCCATGGTCCCTCTGATCCACGACCCTCCCCAGGGTCCCTCTGATCCACGGCCCTCCCCAGGGTCCCTCTGATCTACAACCCTCCCCAGGGTTCCTCTGATCCACATCCCTCCCCAGGGTTCAACTGTTCCACAACACTCCCCAGGGTCCCTCTGATCTACAACAATCCCCAGGGTCCCTCTGGTCTACAACCCTCCTCAGGGTCCCTCTGTTCCACAAACCTCCCCAGGGTTCTTCTGATCTACAACCATCTCCAGGGTCCCTCTGATCTACAACCATCTCCAGGGTTCCTCTGTTCTACAACCAGCCCCGGGGTCCCTCTGTTCCACCACCCTCCTCAGGGTCCCTCTGATCTACAACCCTCCCCAGGGTTCCTCTGATCTACAACCCTCCCCAGGGTTTCTCTGTTCCACAACCCTCTCCAGGGTTCCTCTGATCCACAACCCTCCCCAGGGTCCCTCTGATCCACAACCCTCTCCAGGGTTCAACTGTTCCACAACCCTTCCCAGGGTTCCTCTGATCTACAACCCTCCCCAGGGTTCCTCTGATCCACAACCCTCCCCAGGGTCCCTCTGATCCACAACCCTCCCCAGGGTCCCTCTGTTCCACATCCCTCCCCAGGGTCCCTCTGATCTACAACCCTCCCCAGGGTCCCTCTGTTCCACATCCCTCCCCAGGGTCCCTCTGATCTACAACCCTCCCCAGGGTTCCTCTGATCCACAACCCACTCCAGAGTCCCTCTGATCTACAACCCTCCACAGGGTCTCTCTGTTCTACAACCCTCCCCAGGGTTCCTCTGTTCCACATCCCTCCCCAGGGTCCCTCTGATCCACAACCCTCCCCAGGGTTCCTCTGTTCCACAACCCTCCCCAGGGTCCCTCTGTTCCACATCCCTCCCCAGAGTCCCTCCGATCTACAACCCTCCCCAGGGTTCCTCTATTCCACAACCCTCCCCAGGGTCCCTCTGTTCCACATCTCTCCCCAGGGTCCCTCTGATCTACAACCCTCCCCAGGGTTCCTCTATTCCACAACACTCCCCAGGGTCCCTCTTCCACATCCCTCCCCAGGGTCCCTCTGATCTACAACCCTCCCCAGGGTTCCTCGATTCCACAACCCTCCCCAGGGTCCCTCTGTTCCACAACCCTCCCCAGGGTCCCTCTGTTCCACATCCCTCCCCAGGGTCCCTCCGATCTACAACCCTCCCCATGGTTCCTCTGATCCACATCCCTCCCCAGGGTCCCTCTGATCCACAACCCTCCCCATTGTCCCTCTGATCCACGACCCTCCCCATGGTCCCTCTGATCCACGACCCTCCCCATGGTCCCTCCGACCCACACACACACAGACACACACTCACACACACACAGACTCACACACTCACACACACACACACTCACACAAACACACACAGACACACACACTCACACAAACACAACCTTCCCCAGGGTCTCTCTGATCTACAACCTTCCCCAGGGTCCCTCTGATCTACAACCTTCCCCAGGGTCTCTCTGATCTACAACCTTCCCCAGGGTCCCTCTGATCTACAACCTTCCCCAGGGTCCCTCTGATCTACAACCCTCCCCAGGGTCCCTCTGATGCACAACCCTCCCCAGGGTTCAACTGTTCCAACCCTCCCCAGGGTCCCTCTGATCTACAACCCTCCCCAGGGTTCCTCTATTCCACAACCCTCCCCAGGGTACCTCTTCCACAACCCTCCCCAGGGTCCCTCTGTTCCACAACAATCCACAGGGTCCCTCTGATCTACAACCCTCCCCAGGGTTCCTCTGATCCACAACCCTCCCCAGGGTCCCTCTGTTCCACGACCCTCCCCAGGGTCCCTCTGTTCCACGACCCTCCCCATGGTCCCTCTGATCCACGACCCTCCCCAGGGTCCCTCTGATCCACGGCCCTCCCCAGGGTCCCTCTGATCTACAACCCTCCCCAGGGTTCCTCTGATCCACATCCCTCCCCAGGGTTCCTCTGTTCCACATCCCTCCCCAGTGTCCCTCTGATCCACAACCCTCCCCAGGGTTCCTCTGTTCCACATCCCTCTCCAGGGTCCCTCTTATCCACAACCCTCCCCAGGGTTCCTCTGTTCCACATCCCTCCCCAGGGTCCCTCTGATCTACGACCCTCCCCAGTGTCCCTCTGATCCACGACCCTCCCCAGGGTCCCTCTGATCCACAACCCTCCCCAGGGTCCCTCCGATCAACAACCCACCCCAGGGATCCTCTGATCCACAACCCTCCCCAGGGTCCCTCCGATCTTCAACCCTCCCCAGGGTTCCTCTATTCCACAACCCTCCCCAGGGTTCCTCTGATCCACAACCCTCCCCAGGGTCCCTCTGTTCCACAACCCTCCCCAGGGTCCCTCCGTTCCACATCCCTCCCCAGGGTCCCTCCGTTCTAAAACCCCCCCCAGGGTTCCTCTATTCCACAACGATCCCCAGGGTACCTCTGTTCCAAATCCCTCCCCAGGGTTCCTCTGATCCACAACCCTCCCCAGGGTCCCACTGTTCCACATCCCTCCCCAGGGTCCCTCCGATCTACAACCCTCCCCATGGTTCCTCTGATCCACATCCCTCCCCAGGGTTCCTCTGATCCACATCCCTCCCCAGGGTGCCTCTGATCCACAACCCTCCCCATTGTCCCTCTGATCCACGACCCTCCCCATTGTCCCTCTGATCCACGACCCTCCCCATGGTCCCTCCGATCTACGACCTTCCCCAGGGTCCCTCTGATCCACAACCTTCCCCAGGGTTCCTCTGATCTACAACCTTCCCCAGGGTCCCTCTGATCTAAAACCCTCCCCAGGGTCCCTCTGATGCACAACCCTCTCCAGGGTTCAACTGTTCCAACCCTCCCCAGGGTCCCCCTGATCTACAACCCTCCCCAGGGTTCCTCTATTCCACAACCCTCCCCAGGGTCCCTCTTCCACAACCCTCCCCAGGGTTCCTCTGATCCACAACACTCCCCATGGTTCCTCTGATCCACAACAATCCCCAGGGTCCCTCTGTTCCACAAACCTCCCCAGGGTTCCTCTGTTCCAGAACCCTCCCCAGGGTCCCTCTGATCCACAACCCTCTCCAGGGTTCCTCTGTTCCAGAACCCTCCCCAGGGTCCCTCTGATCCACAACCCTCTCCAGGGTTCCTCTGTTCCACAACCCTCCCCAGGGTCCCTCTGATCCACAACCCTCTCCAGGGTTCAACTGTTCCACAACACTCCCCAGGGTCCCTCTGATCTACAACAATCCCCAGGGTCCCTCTGATCTACAACCCTCCTCAAGGTCCCTCTGTTCCACAACCCTCCCCAGGGTTCTTCTGATCTACAACCATCTCCAGGGTCCCTCTGATCTACAACCATCTCCAGGGTTCCTCTGTTCTACAACCAGCCCAAGGGTCCCTCTGTTCCACCACCCTCCTCAGGGACCCTCTGATCTACAACCCTCCCCAGGGTTCCTCTGATCTACAATCATCTCCAGGGTTCCTCTGTTCCACGACCCTCCCCAGGGTCCCTCTGATCCGCAACCCTCCCCAGGGTCCCTCCGATCTACAACCCTCCCCAGGGTTCAACTGTTCCACAACCCTCTCCAGGGTTCCTCTGATCCACAACCCTCCCCAGGGTCCCTCTGTTCCACATCCCTCCCCAGGGTCCCTCCGATCTACAACCCTCCCCATTGTCCCTCTGATCCACGACCCTCCCCATGGTCCCTCCGATCGACAACCTTCCCCAGGGTCCCTCTGATCTAAAACCCTCCCCAGGGTCCCTCTGATGCACAACCCTATCCAGGGTTCAACTGTTCCAACCCTCCCCAGGGTCCCCCTGATCTACAACCCTCCCCAGGGTTCCTCTATTCCACAACCCTCCCCAGGGTCCCTCTTCCACAACCCTCCCCAGGGTTCCTCTGATCCACAACAATCCCCAGGGTTCCTCTGATCCACAACCCTCCCCAGGGTCCCTCTGTTCCACATCCCTCCCCAGGGTCCCTCCGATCTACAACCCTCCCCATGGTTCCTCTGATCCACATCCCTCCCCAGGGTTCCTCTGATCCACATCCCTCCCCAGGGTCCCTCTGATCCACAACCCTCCCCATTGTCCCTCTGATCCACGACCCTCCCCATGGTCCCTCCGATCGACAACCTTCCCCAGGGTCCCTTTGATCCACAACCTTCCCCATGGTCCCTCTGATCCAGATCCCTCCCCAGGGTTCCTCTGATCCACATCCCGCCCCAGGGTCCCTCTGATCCATGACCCTCCCCATGGTCCCACTGATCCACGACCCTCCCCATGGTCCCTCCAATCTACAACCTTCCCCAGGGTCTCTCTGATCCACAACCTTCCCCAGGGTCCCTCTGATCTACAACCCTCCCCAGGGTCCCTCTGATCTACAACCCTCCCCAGGGTTCCTCTATTCCACAACCCTCCCCAGGGTCCCTCTTCCACACCCCTCCCCAGGGTCACTCTGTTCCACAACAATCCACAGGGTCCCTCTGATCTACAACCCTCCCCAGGGTTCCTCTGATCCACAACCCTCCCCAGGGTCCCTCTGATCCACGACCCTCCCCAGGGTCCCTCTGATCCACGAACCTCCCCATGGTCCCTCCGATATACGACCCTCCCCAGGCTCCCTCTGATCCACGACCTTCCCCAGGGTCCCTCTGATCCACGACCCTCCCCATGGTCCCTCTGATCCACGTCCCTCCCCATGGTCCCTCCGATCTACAACCTTCCCCAGGGTCCCTCTGATCCACAACCTTCCCCAGGGTCCCTCTGATCTACAACCTTCCCCAGGGTCCCTCTGATCTACAACCTTCCCCGGGGTCCCTCTGATATACAACCCTCCCCGGGGTCCCTCTGATGCACAACCCTCTCCAGGGTTCAACTGTTCCAACCCTCCCCAGGGTCCCCCTGATCTACAACCCTCCCCAGGGTTCCTCTATTCCACAACCCTCCCCAGGGTCCCTCTTCCACAACCCTCCCCAGGGTTCCTCTGATCCACAACAATCCCCAGGGTCCCTCTGATCTACAACCCTCCCCAGGGTTCCTCTATTCCACAACCCTCCCCAGGGTCCCTCTTCCACACCCCTCCCCAGGGTCACTCTGTCCCACAACAATCCACAGGGTCCCTCTGATCTACAACCCTCCCCAGGGTTCCTCTGATCCACAACCCTCCCCAGGGTCCCTCTGTTCCACGACCCTCCCCAGGGCCCTCTGTTCCACGACCCTCCCCAGGGTCCCTCTGATCCACGACCCTCCCCAGGGTCCCTCTGATCCACGACCCTCCCCAGGGTTCCTCTGACCCACAACCCTCCCCAGGGTTCCTCTGTTCCACATCCCTCCCCAGGGTCCCTCTGATCCACGACCCTCCCCAGGGTCCCTCTGATCCACGACCCTCCCCAGGGTTCCTCTATTCCACAACCCTCCCCAGGGTCCCTCTTCCACAACCCTCCCCAGGGTTCCTCTGATCCACAACAATCCCCAGGGTCCCTCTGATCTACAACACTCCCCATGGTTCCTCTGATCCACAACAATCCCCAGGGTGCCTCTGATCCACAACCCTCCCCATTGTCCCTCTGATCCACGACCCTCCCCATTGTCCCTCTGATCCACGACCCTCCCCATGGTCCCTCCGATCTACGACCTTCCCCAGGGTCCCTCTGATCCACAACCTTCCCCAGGGTTCCTCTGATCTACAACCTTCCCCAGGGTCCCTCTGATCTAAAACCCTCCCCAGGGTCCCTCTGATGCACAACCCTCTCCAGGGTTCAACTGTTCCAACCCTCCCCAGGGTCCCCCTGATCTACAACCCTCCCCAGGGTTCCTCTATTCCACAACCCTCCCCAGGGTCCCTCTTCCACAACCCTCCCCAGGGTTCCTCTGATCCACAACACTCCCCATGGTTCCTCTGATCCACAACAATCCCCAGGGTCCCTCTGTTCCACAAACCTCCCCATGGTTCCTCTGTTCCACAACCCTCCCCAGGGTTCCTCTGTTCCAGAACCCTCCCCAGGGTCCCTCTGATCCACAACCCTCTCCAGGGTTCCTCTGTTCCACAACCCTCCCCAGGGTCCCTCTGATCCACAACCCTCTCCAGGGTTCAACTGTTCCACAACACTCCCCAGGGTCCCTCTGATCTACAACAATCCCCAGGGTCCCTCTGATCTACAACCCTCCTCAAGGTCCCTCTGTTCCACAACCCTCCCCAGGGTTCTTCTGATCTACAACCATCTCCAGGGTCCCTCTGATCTACAACCATCTCCAGGGTTCCTCTGTTCTACAACCAGCCCAAGGGTCCCTCTGTTCCACCACCCTCCTCAGGGACCCTCTGATCTACAACCCTCCCCAGGGTTCCTCTGATCTACAATCATCTCCAGGGTTCCTCTGTTCCACGACCCTCCCCAGGGTCCCTCTGATCCGCAACCCTCCCCAGGGTCCCTCCGATCTACAACCCTCCCCAGGGTTCAACTGTTCCACAACCCTCTCCAGGGTTCCTCTGATCCACAACCCTCCCCAGGGTCCCTCTGTTCCACATCCCTCCCCAGGGTCCCTCCGATCTACAACCCTCCCCATTGTCCCTCTGATCCACGACCCTCCCCATGGTCCCTCCGATCGACAAACTTCCCCAGGGTCCCTCTGATCTAAAACCCTCCCCAGGGTCCCTCTGATGCACAACCCTATCCAGGGTTCAACTGTTCCAACCCTCCCCAGGGTCCCCCTGATCTACAACCCTCCCCAGGGTTCCTCTATTCCACAACCCTCCCCAGGGTCCCTCTTCCACAACCCTCCCCAGGGTTCCTCTGATCCACAACAATCCCCAGGGTTTCTCTGATCCACAACCCTCCCCAGGGTCCCTCTGTTCCACATCCCTCCCCAGGGTCCCTCCGATCTACAACCCTCCCCATGGTTCCTCTGATCCACATCCCTCCCCAGGGTTCCTCTGATCCACATCCCTCCCCAGGGTCCCTCTGATCCACAACCCTCCCCATTGTCCCTCTGATCCACGACCCTCCCCATGGTCCCTCCGATCGACAACCTTCCCCAGGGTCCCTTTGATCCACAACCTTCCCCATGGTCCCTCTGATCCAGATCCCTCCCCAGGGTTCCTCTGATCCACATCCCGCCCCAGGGTCCCTCTGATCCATGACCCTCCCCATGGTCCCACTGATCCACGACCCTCCCCATGGTCCCTCCAATCTACAACCTTCCCCAGGGTCTCTCTGATCCACAACCTTCCCCAGGGTCCCTCTGATCTACAACCCTCCCCAGGGTCCCTCTGATCTACAACCCTCCCCAGGGTTCCTCTATTCCACAACCCTCCCCAGGGTCCCTCTTCCACACCCCTCCCCAGGGTCACTCTGTTCCACAACAATCCACAGGGTCCCTCTGATCTACAACCCTCCCCAGGGTTCCTCTGATCCACAACCCTCCCCAGGGTCCCTCTGATCCACGACCCTCCCCAGGGTCCCTCTGATCCACGACCCTCCCCATGGTCCCTCCGATATACGACCCTCCCCAGGCTCCCTCTGATCCACGACCTTCCCCAGGGTCCCTCTGATCCACGACCCTCCCCATGGTCCCTCTGATCCACGTCCCTCCCCATGGTCCCTCCGATCTACAACCTTCCCCAGGGTCCCTCTGATCCACAACCTTCCCCAGGGTCCCTCTGATCTACAACCTTCCCCGGGGTCCCTCTGATCTACAACCTTCCCCGGGGTCCCTCTGATATACAACCCTCCCCGGGGTCCCTCTGATGCACAACCCTCTCCAGGGTTCAACTGTTCCAACCCTCCCCAGGGTCCCCCTGATCTACAACCCTCCCCAGGGTTCCTCTATTCCACAACCCTCCCCAGGGTCCCTCTTCCACAACCCTCCCCAGGGTTCCTCTGATCCACAACAATCCCCAGGGTCCCTCTGATCTACAACCCTCCCCAGGGTTCCTCTATTCCACAACCCTCCCCAGGGTCCCTCTTCCACACCCCTCCCCAGGGTCACTCTGTCCCACAACAATCCACAGGGTCCCTCTGATCTACAACCCTCCCCAGGGTTCCTCTGATCCACAACCCTCCCCAGGGTCCCTCTGTTCCACGACCCTCCCCAGGGCCCTCTGTTCCACGACCCTCCCCAGGGTCCCTCTGATCCACGACCCTCCCCAGGGTCCCTCTGATCCACGACCCTCCCCAGGGTTCCTCTGACCCACAACCCTCCCCAGGGTTCCTCTGTTCCACATCCCTCCCCAGGGTCCCTCTGATCCACGACCCTCCCCAGGGTCCCTCTGATCCACGACCCTCCCCAGGGTTCCTCTATTCCACAACCCTCCCCAGGGTCCCTCTGATCCACAACCCTCCCCAGGGTTCCTCTGTTCCACAACCCTCCCCAGGGTCCCTCTGATCCACAACCCTCCCCAGGGTCCCTCTGATCCACAACCCTCCCCAGGGTTCCTCTGTTCCACAACCCTCCCCAGGGTCCCGCTGATCGACAACCCTCCCCAGGGTCCCTCTGATCCACAACCCTCCCCAGGGTTCCTCTGTTCCACAACCCTCCCCAGGGTTCCTCTGATCTACAACCCTCCCCAGGGTTCCTCTGATCCACAACCCTCCCCAGGGTTCCTCTGTTCCACAACCCTCCCCAGGGTCCCTCCGATCCACAACCCTCCCCAGGGTCCCTCCGATCTACAACCCTCCACAGGGTCTCTCTGTTCTACAACCCTCCCCAGGGTCCCTCTGATCCACAACCCTCCCCAGGGTCCCTCTGATCTACAACCCTCCACAGGGTCCTCTGATGCAGAACCCTCCACAGGGTCCCTCCGATCTACAACCCTCCCCATGGTTCATTTGTTCCACAACTCTCCCCAGGGTTCCACTGATCCACAACACTCTCCAGGGTCCCTCTGATCTACAACCCTCCCCAGGGTCCCTCTGTTCCACAACCCTCCCCAGGGTTCCTCTGATCTTCAACCCTCCCCAGGGTCCCTCTGATCCACAACCCTCCCCATGGTTCCTCTGATCTACAACCCTCCCCAGGGTCCCTCTGATCCACAACCCTCCCCAGGGTCCCACTGATCTACAACCCTCCCCAGGGTCCCTCTGATCCACAACCCTCCCCAGGGTCCCTCTGATCTACAACCCTCCCCAGGGTCCCTCTGATCCACAACCCTCCCCAGGGTTCCTCTGATCCACAACCCAGCCCAGGGTCCCACTGATGTACAACCCTCCCCAGGGTCCCTCTATTCCACAACTCTCCTCAGGGTTCCTCTGATCCACAACCCTCCCCAGGGTTTCTCTGTTCCACAACCCTCCCCAGGGTCCCACTGATCCACAACCCTCCCCAAAGTTCCTCTGTCCACAACCCTCCCCAGGGTTCCTCTGTCCACAACGCTCCCCAGGGTCCCTCTGATCTACAACCCTCCTCAGGGTCTCTGTTCTACAACCCTCCCCAGGGTTCCTCTGATACACAACCCTAACCAGGGTTCCTCTGATCCACAACCCACCCCAGGGTTCCTCTGATCTAGAACCCTCCACAGGGTCCCACTGATCTACAACCCTCCCCAGGGTTCCTCTGTTCCACAACCCACCCCAGGGTCCCACTGATGTACAACCCTCCCCAGGGTCCCTCTATTCCACAACTCTCCCCAGGGTCCCTCTGATCCACAACCCTCCCCAGGGTTTCTCTGTTCCACAACCCTCCCCATGGTCCCACTGATCCACAACCCTCCCCAGGGTTTCTCTGTTCCACAACGTTCCCCAGGGTTTCTCTGTTCCACAACCCTCCCCAGGGTCCCACTGATCCACAACCCTCCCAAGGGTTCCTCTGTCCACAACCCTCCCCAGGGTTCCTCTGTTCCACAACCCTCCCCAGGGTCCCGCTGATCCACAACCCTCCCCAGGGTCCCTCTGATCCACAACCCTCCCCAGGGTTCCTCTGTTCCACAACCCTCCCCAGGGTTCCTCTGATCTACAACCCTCCCCAGGGTTCCTCTGATCCACAACCCTCCCCAGGGTTCCTCTGTTCCACAACCCTCCCCAGGGTCCCTCCGATCCACAACCCTCCCCAGGGTCCCTCCGATCTACAACCCTCCACAGGGTCTCTCTGTTCTACAACCCTCCCCAGGGTCCCTCTGATCCACAACCCTCCCCAGGGTCCCTCTGATCTACAACCCTCCACAGGGTCCTCTGATGCAGAACCCTCCACAGGGTCCCTCCGATCTACAACCCTCCCCATGGTTCATTTGTTCCACAACTCTCCCCAGGGTTCCACTGATCCACAACACTCTCCAGGGTCCCTCTGATCTACAACCCTCCCCAGGGTCCCTCTGTTCCACAACCCTCCCCAGGGTTCCTCTGATCTTCAACCCTCCCCAGGGTCCCTCTGATCCACAACCCTCCCCATGGTTCCTCTGATCTACAACCCTCCCCAGGGTCCCACTGATCCACAACCCTCCCCAGGGTCCCTCTGATCTACAACCCTCCCCAGGGTCCCTCTGATCCACAACCCTCCCCAGGGTTCCTCTGATCTACAACCCTCCCCAGGGTCCCACTGATCTACAACCCTTCCCAGGGTTCCTCTGTCCACAACCCTCCCCAGGGTCCCACTGATCTACAACCCTTCCCAGGGTTCCTCTGTTCCACAACCCTCCCCAGGGTCCCTCTATTCCACAACTCTCCTCAGGGTTCCTCTGATCCACAACCCTCCCCAGGGTTTCTCTGTTCCACAACCCTCCCCAGGGTCCCACTGATCCACAACCCTCCCCAAAGTTCCTCTGTCCACAACCCTCCCCAGGGTTCCTCTGTCCACAACGCTCCCCAGGGTTCCTCTGATCTACAACCCTCCCCAGGGTCCCTCTGATCCACAACCCTCCCCAGGGTTCCTCTGATCCACAACCCAGCCCAGGGTCCCACTGATGTACAACCCTCCCCAGGGTCCCTCTATTCCACAACTCTCCTCAGGGTTCCTCTGATCCACAACCCTCCCCAGGGTTTCTCTGTTCCACAACCCTCCCCAGGGTCCCACTGATCCACAACCCTCCCCAAAGTTCCTCTGTCCACAACCCTCCCCAGGGTTCCTCTGTCCACAACGCTCCCCAGGGTCCCTCTGATCTACAACCCTCCTCAGGGTCTCTGTTCTACAACCCTCCCCAGGGTTCCTCTGATACACAACCCTAACCAGGGTTCCTCTGATCCACAACCCACCCCAGGGTTCCTCTGATCTAGAACCCTCCACAGGGTCCCACTGATCTACAACCCTCCCCAGGGTTCCTCTGTTCCACAACCCACCCCAGGGTCCCACTGATGTACAACCCTCCCCAGGGTCCCTCTATTCCACAACTCTCCCCAGGGTCCCTCTGATCCACAACCCTCCCCAGGGTTTCTCTGTTCCACAACCCTCCCCATGGTCCCACTGATCAACAACCCTCCCCAGGGTTTCTCTGTTCCACAACCTTCCCCAGGGTTTCTCTGTTCCACAACCCTCCCCAGGGTCCCACTGATCCACAACCCTCCCCAGGGTTCCTCTGTCCACAACCCTCCCCAGGGTTCCTCTGTTCCACAACCCTCCCCAGGGTCCCGCTGATCCACAACCCTCCCCAGGGTCCCTCTGATCCACAACCCTCCCCAGGGTTCCTCTGTTCCACAACCCTCCCCAGGGTTCCTCTGATCTACAACCCTCCCCAGGGTTCCTCTGATCCACAACCCTCCCCAGGGTTCCTCTGTTCCACAACCCTCCCCAGGGTCCCTCCGATCCACAACCCTCCCCAGGGTCCCTCCGATCTACAACCCTCCACAGGGTCTCTCTGTTCTACAACCCTCCCCAGGGTCCCTCTGATCCACAACCCTCCCCAGGGTCCCTCTGATCTACAACCCTCCACAGGGTCCTCTGATGCAGAACCCTCCACAGGGTCCCTCCGATCTACAACCCTCCCCATGGTTCATTTGTTCCACAACTCTCCCCAGGGTTCCACTGATCCACAACACTCTCCAGGGTCCCTCTGATCTACAACCCTCCCCAGGGTCCCTCTGTTCCACAACCCTCCCCAGGGTTCCTCTGATCTTCAACCCTCCCCAGGGTCCCTCTGATCCACAACCCTCCCCATGGTTCCTCTGATCTACAACCCTCCCCAGGGTCCCTCTGATCCACAACCCTCCCCAGGGTCCCTCTGATCTACAACCCTCCCCAGGGTCCCTCTGATCCACAACCCTCCCCAGGGTTCCTCTGATCTACAACCCTCCCCAGGGTCCCACTGATCTACAACCCTTCCCAGGGTTCCTCTGTCCACAACCCTCCCCAGGGTCCCACTGATCTACAACCCTTCCCAGGGTTCCTCTGTTCCACAACCCTCCCCAGGGTCCCTCTATTCCACAACTCTCCTCAGGGTTCCTCTGATCCACAACCCTCCCCAGGGTTTCTCTGTTCCACAACCCTCCCCAGGGTCCCACTGATCCACAACCCTCCCCAAAGTTCCTCTGTCCACAACCCTCCCCAGGGTTCCTCTGTCCACAACGCTCCCCAGGGTCCCTCTGATCTACAACCCTCCTCAGGGTCTCTGTTCTACAACCCTCCCCAGGGTTCCTCTGATACACAACCCTAACCAGGGTTCCTCTGATCCACAACCCACCCCAGGGTTCCTCTGATCTAGAACCCTCCACAGGGTCCCACTGATCTACAACCCTCCCCAGGGTTCCTCTGTTCCACAACCCACCCCAGGGTCCCACTGATGTACAACCCTCCCCAGGGTCCCTCTATTCCACAACTCTCCCCAGGGTCCCTCTGATCCACAACCCTCCCCAGGGTTTCTCTGTTCCACAACCCTCCCCATGGTCCCACTGATCCACAACCCTCCCCAGAGGTCCTCTGTCCACAACCCTCCCCAGAGATCCAGTGATCCACAACCCTCCCCAGGGTTCCTCTGTCCACAACCCTCCCCAGGGTCCCACTGATCCACAACCCTCCCCAGGGTCCCACTGATGTACAACCCTCCCCAGGGTTCCTCTGTCCACAACCCTCCCCAGGGTCCCACTGATCTACAACCCTCCCCAGGGTTCCTCTGTTCCACAACCCTCCCCAGGGTCCCACTGATGTACAACCCTCCACAGGGTCCCTCTATTCCACAACTCTCCCCAGGGTTCCTCTGATCCACAACCTTCCCCAGGGTTTCTCTGTTCCACAACCCTCCCCAGGGTCCCACTGATCCACAACCCTCCCCAGGGTTCCTCTGTCCACAACCCTCCCCAGGGTTCCTGTGATCCACAACCCTCCCCAGGGTTCCTCTGTCCACAACCCTCCCCAGGGTCCCACTGATCCACAATCCTCCCCAGGGTTCCTCTGTCCACAACCCTCCCCAGGGTTCTTCTGATCCACAACCTTCCCCAGGGTTTCTCTGTTCCACAACCCTCCCCAGGGTCCCACTGATCCACAACCCTCCCCAGGGTTCCTCTGTCCACAACCCTCCCCAGGGTTCCTGTGATCTACAACCCCCCCCAGGGTTCCTCTGTTCCACAACCCTCCCCAGGATCCCTCTGATCTACAACCCTCCACAGAGTCTCTCTGTTCTACAACCCTCCCCAGGGTTCCTCTAATACACAACCCTCCCCAGGGTTCTTCTGATCCACAACCCACCCCAGGGTTCCTCTGTTCCACAACCCTCCCCATGGTTCCTCTGTTCCACAACCCTCCCCAGGGTTCCTCTGTTCCAGGACCCTCCCCAGGGTCCCTCTGATCCACAATCCTCTCCAGGGTTCCTCTGTTCCACAACCCTCCCCAGGGTCCCTCTGATCCACAACCCTCTCCAGGGTTCAACTGTTCCACAACACTCCCCAGGGTCCCTCTGATCTACAACCCTCCCCAGGGTTCCTCTGATCTACAATCATCTCCAGGGTTCCTCTGTTCCACGACCCTCCCCAGGGTCCCTCTGATCCGCAATCCTCCCCAGGGTCCCTCCGATCTACAACCCTCCCCAGGGTTCAACTGTTCCACAACCCTCTCCAGGGTTCCTCTGATCCACAACCCTCCCCAGGGTCCCTCTGTTCCACATCCCTCCCCAGGGTCCCTCCGATCTACAACCCTCCCCATGGTTCCTCTGATCCACATCCCTCCCCAGGGTTCCTCTGATCCACATCCCTCCCCAGGGTCCCTCTGATCCACAACCCTCCCCATTGTCCCTCTGATCCACGACCCTCCCCATGGTCCCTCCGATCGACAACCTTCCCCAGGGTCCCTTTGATCCACAACCTTCCCCATGGTCCCTCTGATCCACATCCCTCCCCAGGGTTCCTCTGATCCACATCCCGCCCCAGGGTCCCTCTGATCCATGACCCTCCCCATGGTCCCACTGTTCCACGACCCTCCCCATGGTCCCTCCAATCTACAACCTTCCCCAGGGTCTCTCTGATCCACAACCTTCCCCAGGGTCCCTCTGATCTACAACCCTCCCCAGGGTCCCTCTGATCGACAACCCTCCCCAGGGTTCCTCTATTCCACAACCCTCCCCAGGGTCCCTCTTCCACACCCCTCCCCAGGGTCACTCTGTTCCACAACAATCCACAGGGTCCCTCTGATCTACAACCCTCCCCAGGGTTCCTCTGATCCACAACCCTCCCCAGGGTCCCTCTGATCCACGACCCTCCCCAGGGTCCCTCTGATCCACGACCCTCCCCATGGTCCCTCCGATATACGACCCTCCCCAGGGTCCCTCTGATCCACGACCTTCCCCAGGGTCCCTCTGATCCACGACCCTCCCCATGGTCCCTCTGATCCACGACCCTCCCCATGGTCCCTCCGATCTACAACCTTCCCCAGGGTCCCTCTGATCCACAACCTTCCCCAGGGTCCCTCTGATCTACAACCTTCCCCAGGGTCCCTCTGATCTACAACCTTCCCCGGGGTCCCTCCGATCTACAACCCTCCCCGGGGTCCCTCTGATGCACAACCCTCTCCAGTGTTCAACTGTTCCAACCCTCCCCAGGGTCCCCCTGATCTAAAACCCTCCCCAGGGTTCCTCTATTCCACAACCCTCCCCAGGGTCCCTCTTCCACAACCCTCCCCAGGGTTCCTCTGATCCACAACAATCCCCAGGGTCCCTCTGATCTACAACCCTCCCGAGGGTTCCTCTATTCCACAACCCTCCCCAGGGTCCCTCTTCCACACCCCTCCCCAGGGTCACTCTGTTCCACAACAATCCACAGGGTCCCTCTGATCTACAACCCTCCCCAGGGTTCCTCTGATCCACAACCCTCCCCAGGGTCCCTCTGTTCCACGACCCTCCCCAGGGCCCTCTGTTCCATGACCCTCCCCAGGGTCCCTCTGATCCACGACCCTCCCCAGGGTCCCTCTGATCCACGACCCTCCCCAGGGTTCCTCTGACCCACAACCCTCCCCAGGGTTCCTCTGTTCCACATCCCTCCCCAGGGTCCCTCTGATCCACGACCCTCCCCAGGGTCCCTCTGATCCACGACCCTCCCCAGGGTTCCTCTATTCCACAACCCTCCCCAGGGTCCCTCTTCCACAACCCTCCCCAGGGTCCCTCTGATCTACAACCATCTCCAGGGTTCCTCTGTTCTACAACCAGCCCCGGGGTCCCTCTGTCCCACCACCCTCCTCAGGGTCCCTCTAATCTACAACCCTCCCCAGGGTTCCTCTGATCTACAATCATCTCCAGGGTTCCTCTGTTCCACGACCCTCCCCAGGGTCCCTCTGATCCGCAACCCTCCCCAGGGTCCCTCCGATCTACAACCCTCCCAAGGGTTCAACTGTTCCACAACCCTCCCCAGGGATCCTCTGATCTACAACCCTCCCCAGGGTTTCTCTGATCTACAACCCTCCCCATGGTTCCTCTGTTCCACAACTCTCCCCAGGGTCCATCTGATCCACATCCCTCCCCAGGGTCCCTCTGATCCACATCCCTCCCCAGGGTCCCTCTGATCTACAACCCTCCCCAGGGTTCCTCTGTTCTACAACAAGCCCCAGGGTCCCTCTGATCCACAACCCACTCCAGGGTCCCTCTGATCTACAACCCTCCACAGGGTCTCTCTGTTCTACAACACTCCCCAGGGTTCCTCTGTTCCACATCCCTCCCCAGGGTCCCTCTGATCTACAACCCTCCCCAGGGTCCCTCTGATCCACAACCCTCCCCAGGGTCCCTCTGATCTACAACCCTCCCCAGGGTCCCACTGTTCTACAACCCACCCCAGGGTCCCTCTGATCTACAACCCTCCCCAGGGTCCCTCTGTTCCACAACCCTCCCCAGGGTCCCTCTGATCTTCAACCCTCCCCAGGGTCCCTCTGATCCACAACCCTCCCCATGGTTCCTCTGATCTACAACCCTCCCCAGGGTCCCTCTGATCCACAACCCTCCCCCAGGGTTCCTCTGTTCCACATCACTCCCCAGGGTCCCTCTGATCTACAACCCTCCCCAGGGTCCCTCTGATCCACAACCCTCCCCAGGGTTCCTCTGTTCCACAACCCTCCCCAGGGTCCCTCTGATCCACAACCCTCCCCAGGGTCCCTCTGATCCACAACCCTCCCCAGGGTTCCTCTGTTCCACAACCCTCCCCAGGGTCCCGCTGATCCACAACCCTCCCCAGGGTCCCTCTGATCCACAACCCTCCCCAGGGTTCCTCTGTTCCACAACCCTCCCCAGGGTCCCTCCGATCCACAACCCTCCCCAGGGTCCCTCCGATCTACAACCCTCCACAGGGTCTCTCTGTTCTACAACCCTCCCCAGGGTCCCTCTGATCCACAACCCTCCCCAGGGTCCCTCTGATCTACAACCCTCCACAGGGTCCTCTGATGCAGAACCCTCCACAGGGTCCCTCCGATCTACAACCCTCCCCATGGTTCATTTGTTCCACAACTCTCCCCAGGGTTCTTCTGATTCACAACACTCCCCAGGGTCCCTCTGATCTACAACCCTCCCCAGGGTCCCTCTGTTCCACAACCCTCCCCAGGGTTCCTCTGATCTTCAACCCTCCCCAGGGTCCCTCTGATCCACAACCCTCCCCATGGTTCCTCTGATCTACAACCCTCCCCAGGGTCCCACTGTTCTACAACCCACCCCAGGGTCCCTCTGATCTACAACCCTCCCCAGGGTCCCTCTGTTCCACAACCCTCCCCAGGGTCCCTCTGATCTTCAACCCTCCCCAGGGTCCCTCTGATCCACAACCCTCCCCATGGTTCCTCTGATCTACAACCCTCCCCAGGGTCCCTCTGATCCACAACCCTCCCCCAGGGTTCCTCTGTTCCACATCACTCCCCAGGGTCCCTCTGATCTACAACCCTCCCCAGGGTCCCTCTGATCCACAACCCTCCCCAGGGTTCCTCTGTTCCACAACCCTCCCCAGGGTCCCTCTGATCCACAACCCTCCCCAGGGTCCCTCTGATCCACAACCCTCCCCAGGGTTCCTCTGTTCCACAACCCTCCCCAGGGTCCCGCTGATCCACAACCCTCCCCAGGGTCCCTCTGATCCACAACCCTCCCCAGGGTTCCTCTGTTCCACAACCCTCCCCAGGGTCCCTCCGATCCACAACCCTCCCCAGGGTCCCTCCGATCTACAACCCTCCACAGGGTCTCTCTGTTCTACAACCCTCCCCAGGGTCCCTCTGATCCACAACCCTCCCCAGGGTCCCTCTGATCTACAACCCTCCACAGGGTCCTCTGATGCAGAACCCTCCACAGGGTCCCTCCGATCTACAACCCTCCCCATGGTTCATTTGTTCCACAACTCTCCCCAGGGTTCTTCTGATTCACAACACTCCCCAGGGTCCCTCTGATCTACAACCCTCCCCAGGGTCCCTCTGTTCCACAACCCTCCCCAGGGTTCCTCTGATCTTCAACCCTCCCCAGGGTCCCTCTGATCCACAACCCTCCCCATGGTTCCTCTGATCTACAACCCTCCCCAGGGTCCCTCTGATCCACAACCCTCCCCAGGGTCCCTCTGATCTACAACCCTCCCCAGGGTCCCTCTGATCCACAACCCTCCCCAGGGTTCCTCTGATCTACAACCCTCCCCAGGGTCCCACTGATCTACAACCCTTCCCAGGGTTCCTCTGTCCACAACCCTCCCCAGGGTCCCACTGATCTACAACCCTTCCCAGGGTTCCTCTGTTCCACAACCCACCCCAGGGTCCCACTGATGTACAACCCTCCCCAGGGTCCCTCTATTCCACAACTCTCCTCAGGGTTCCTCTGATCCACAACCCTCCCCAGGGTTTCTCTGTTCCACAACCCTCCCCAGGGTCCCACTGATCCACAACCCTCCCCAAAGTTCCTCTGTCCACAACCCTCCCCAGGGTTCCTCTGTCCACAACGCTCCCCAGGGTCCCTCTGATCTACAACCCTCCTCAGGGTCTCTGTTCTACAACCCTCCCCAGGGTTCCTCTGATACACAACCCTAACCAGGGTTCCTCTGATCCACAACCCACCCCAGGGTTCCTCTGATCTAGAACCCTCCACAGGGTCCCACTGATCTACAACCCTCCCCAGGGTTCCTCTGTTCCACAACCCACCCCAGGGTCCCACTGATGTACAACCCTCCCCAGGGTCCCTCTATTCCACAACTCTCCCCAGGGTCCCTCTGATCCACAACCCTCCCCAGGGTTTCTCTGTTCCACAACCCTCCCCATGGTCCCACTGATCCACAACCCTCCCCAGAGGTCCTCTGTCCACAACCCTCCCCAGAGATCCAGTGATCCACAACCCTCCCCAGGGTTCCTCTGTCCACAACCCTCCCCAGGGTCCCACTGATCCACAACCCTCCCCAGGGTCCAACTGATGTACAACCCTCCACAGGGTTCCTCTGTCCACAACCATCCCCAGGGTCCCACTGATCTACAACCCTCCCCAGGGTTCCTCTGTTCCACAACCCTCCCCAGGGTCCCACTGATGTACAACCCTCCACAGGGTCCCTCTATTCCACAACTCTCCCCAGGGTTCCTCTGATCCACAACCTTCCCCAGGGTTTCTCTGTTCCACAACCCTCCCCAGGGTCCCACTGCTCCACAACCCTCCCCAGGGTTCCTCTGTCCACAACCCTCCCCAGGGTTCCTGTGATCCACAACCCTCCCCAGGGTTCCTCTGTCCACAACCCTCCCCAGGGTCCCACTGATCCACAATCCTCCCCAGGGTTCCTCTGTCCACAACCCTCCCCAGGGTTCTTCTGTTCTACAACCCCCCCCAGGGTTCCTCTGTTCCACAACCCTCCCCAGGATCCCTCTGATCTACAACCCTCCACAGAGTCTCTCTGTTCTACAACCCTCCCCAGGGTTCCTCTAATACACAACCCTCCCCAGGGTTCCTCTGATCCACAACCCACCCCAGGGTTCCTCTGATCTAGAACCCTCCACAGGGTCCCACTGATCTACAACCCTCCCCAGGGTTCCTCTGTTCCACAACCCTCCCCAGGGTCCCTCCGATCCACAACCCTCCCCAGGGTCCCTCCGATCTACAACCCTCCCCATGGTTCCATTGTTCCACAACCCTCCCCAGGGTTCCTCTGATCCACAACACTCCCCACGGTCCCTCTGATCTACAACCCTCCCCAGGGTCCCTCTGTTCCACAACCCTCCCCAGGGTCCCGCTGATCCACAACCCTCCGCAGGGTTCCTCTGTTCTACAACCAGCCCCAGGGTCCCTCTGATCTACAACCCTCCCCAGGGTTCTGATCCACATCCCTCCCCAGGGTCCCTCTGATCTACAACCCTCCACAGGGTCTCTGTTCCACAACCCTCCCCAGGGTCCCTCTGTTCCACAACTCTCCCCAGGGTCGCTCTGTTCTACAACCTTCCCCAGGGTTCTTCTGATCTACAACCCTCCCCAGGGTTCCTCTGATCCACAACCCTCCCCAGGGTCCCTCTGTTCCACATCCCTTCCCAGGGTTCCTCTGTTCCACAACCCTCCCCAGGGTCCCTCTGATCCACCACCCTCCCCAGGGTCCCTCTGTTCTACAACCCTCCCCAGGGTTCTTCTGATCTACAACCCTCCCCAGGGTTCCTCTGATCTACAACCCTCCCCAGGGTCCCTCTGTTCCACAACCCTCCCCAGGGTTCCTCTGATCCACAACCCTCCCCAGGGTCCCTCGGTTCCACAACCCTCCCCAGGGTCCCTCTGATCTACAACCCTCCACAGGGTTCTTATGATCTACCACCCTCCCCAGGGTCCCTCTGATCTACAACACTCCCCAGGGTTCCTCTGATCCACAACCCTCCCCAGGGTCCCTCTCATCTACAACCCTCCACAGGGTCTCTGTTCCACAACCCTCCACAGGGTCCCTCTGATCTACAACCCTCCACAGGGTCTCTCTGTTCTACAACCCTCCCCAGGATCACTCTGATCCACAACCCTCCCCAGGGTCCCTCTGATCTACAACCATCCACAGGGTCTCTCTGTTCCACAACCCTCCCCAGGGTCCCTCTGATCCACAACCCTCCCCAGGGTTCCTCTGTGCCACAACACTCCCCAGGGTCCCTCTGTTCCACAACACTCCCCAGGGTTTCTCTGATCCACAACCCTCCCCAGAGTCCTTCTGATGTACAACCCTCCCCAGGGTCCCTCTGTCCACAACCCTCCCCAGGGTCCCACTGATGCACAACCCTCCCCAGGGTTCCACTGTCCACAACCCTCCCCAGGGTTCCTGTGATCCACAACCCTCCCCAGGGTTCCTCCATTCTACAACCCTCCCCAGGGTCCCTCTGTCCACAACCCTCCCAGGGTCCCACTGATCCACAACCCTCCCCAGGGTTCCTCTGTCCACAACCCTCCCCAGGGTTCCTGTGATCCACAACCCTCCCCAGGGTTCCTCTGTCCACAACCCTCCCCAGGGTTCCTGTGATCCACAACCCTCCCCAGGGTTCCTCTGTCCACAACCCTCCCCAGGGTTCCTCTGATCTACAACCCTCCCCAGGGTCCCTCTGTTCCACAACCTTCCCCAGGGTCCCTCTGATCCACATCCCTCCCCAGGGTCCCTCTGATCCACAACCCTCCCCAGGGTCCCTCTGATCTACAACCCTCCCCAGGGTCCCTCTGATCCACCACCCTCCCTAGGGTCCCTCTGTTCCACAACCCTCCCCAGGGTTCCTCTGATCTACAACCCTCCCCAGGGTCCCTCGGTTCCACAACCCTCCCCAGGGTCCCTCTGATCTACAACCCTCCACAGGGTCTCTGTTCCACAACCCTCCCCAGGGTCCCTCTGATCTACAACCCTCCAGAGGGTCTCTCTGTTCTACAACGCTCCCCAGGGTCCCTCTGATCCACAACCCTTCCCAGGGTCCCTCTGATCTACAACCCTCCACAGGGTCTCTCTGTTCCACAGCCCTCCCCAGGGTCCCTCTGATCCACAACCCTCCCCAGGGTTCCTCTGTTCCACAACCCTCCCCATGGTTTCTCTGATCCATAACCCTCCCCAGAGTCCTTCTGATGTACAACCCTCCCCAGGGTCCCTCTGTCCACAACCCTCCCCAGGGTCCCACTGATCCACAACCCTCCCCAGGGTTCCACTGTCCACAACCCTCCCCAGGGTACCTGTGATCCACAACCCTCCCCAGGGTTCCTCCATTCTACAACCCTCCCCAGAGTCCCTCTGTCCACAACCCTCCCCAGGGTTCCTGTGATCCACAACCCTCCCCAGGGTTCCTCTGTCCACAACCCTCCCCAGGGTCCCTCTGATCTACAACCCTCCCCAGGGTCCCTCTGTTCCACAACCCTCCCCAGGGTCCCGATGATCTACAACCCTCCACAGGGTCTCTGTTCCACAACCCTCCCCAGGGTCCCTCTGTTCCACAACTCTCCCCAGGGTCCCTCTGTTCTACAACCTTCCCCAGGGTTCTTCTGATCTACAACCCTCCCCAGGGTTCCTCTGATCCACATCCCTCCCCAGGGTCCCTCTGATCTACAACCCTCCCCAGGGTTCCTCTGATCCACATCCCTCCCCAGGGTCCCTCTGTCCACAACCCTCCCCAGGGTCCCACTGATGCACAACCCTCCCCAGGGTTCCACTGTCCACAACCCTCCCCAGGGTTCCTGTGATCCACAACCCTCCCCAGGGTTCCTCCATTCTACAACCCTCCCCAGGGTCCCTCTGTTCCACAACCTTCCCCAGGGTCCCTCTGATCCACATCCCTCCCCAGGGTCCCTCTGATCCACAACCCTCCCCAGGGTCCCTCTGATCTACAACCCTCCCCAGGGTCCCTCTGATCCACCACCCTCCCTAGGGTCCCTCTGATCCACATCCCTCCCCAGGGTCCCTCTGATCTACAACCCTCCCCAGGGTTCCTCTGATCCACATCCCTCCCCAGGGTCCCTCTGATCTACAACCCTCCACAGGGTCTCTGGTCCACAACCCTCCCCAGGGTCCCTCTGTTCCACAACTCTCCCCAGGGTCCCTCTATTCTACAACCTTCCCCAGGGTTCTTCTGATCTACAACCCTCCCCAGGGTTCCTCTGATCCACAACCCTCCCCAGGGTCCCTCTGTTCCAGATCCCTTCCCAGGGTTTCTCTGATCTTCAACCCTCCCCAGGGTCCCTCTGTTCCACAACCCTCCCCATGGTCCCTCTGATCTACAACCCTCCCCAGGGTTCCTCTGTTCCACATCCCTCCACAGGGTTTATCTGATCTACAACCCTCCCCAGGGTCCCTCTGTTCCACAACCTTCCCCGGGGTCCCTCTGATCCACATCCCTCCCCAGGGTCCCTCTGATCTACAACCCTCCCCAGGGTCCCTCTGATCCACCACCCTCCCCAGTGTCCCTCTGTTCTACAACCCTCCCCAGGGTTCTTCTGATCTACAACCCTCCCCAGGGTTCCTCTGATCTACAACCCTCCCCAGGGTCCCTCTGTTCTACAGCCCTCCCCAGGGTTCTTCTGATCTACAACCCTCCCCAGGGTCCCTCTGATCTACAACCCTCCCCAGGGTTCCTCTGATCCACAACCCTCCCCAGGGTCCCTCTGATCTACAACCCTCCACAGGGTCTCTGTTCCACAACCCTCCCCAGGGTCCCTCTGATCTACAACCCTCCACAGGGTCTCTCTGTTCTACAACCCTCCCCAGGGTCCCTCTGATCCACAACCCTCCCCAGGGTCCCTCTGATCTACAACCCTCCACAGGGTCTCTCTGTTCCACAACCCTCCCCAGGGTCCCTCTGATCCACAACCCTCCCCAGGGTTCCTCTGTGCCACAACACTCCCCAGGGTCCCTCTGTTCCACAACCCTCCCCAGGGTTTCTCTGATCCACAACCCTCCCCAGAGTCCTTCTGATGTACAACCCTCCCCAGGGTCCCTCTGTCCACAACCCTCCCAAGGGTCCCACTGATCCACAACCCTCCCCAGGGTTCCACTGTCCACAACCCTCCCCAGGGTTCCTGTGATTCACAACCCTCCCCAGGGTTTCTCCATTCTACAACCCTCCCCAGGGTCCCTCTGTCCACAACCCTCCCAGGGTCCCTCTGATCTACAACCCTCCACAGGGTCTCTGGTCCACAACCCTCCCCAGGGTCCCTCTGTTCCACAACTCTCCCCAGGGTCCCTCTGTTCTACAACCTTCCCCAGGGTTCTTCTGATCTACAACCCTCCCCAGGGTTCCTCTGATCCACAACCCTCCCCAGGGTCCCTCTGTTCCAGATCCCTTCCCAGGGTTTCTCTGATCTTCAACCCTCCCCAGGGTCCCTCTGTTCCACAACCCTCGCCATGGTCCCTCTGATCTACAACCATCCCCAGGGTTCCTCTGTTCCACATCCCTCCACAGGGTTCCTCTGATCTACAACCCTCCCCAGGGTCCCTCTGTTCCACAACCTTCCCCGGGGTCCCTCTGATCCACCACCCTCCCCAGTGTCCCTCTGTTCTACAACCCTCCCCAGGGTTCTTCTGATCTACAACCCTCCCCAGGGTTCCTCTGATCTACAACCCTCTCCAGGGTCCCTCTGTTCTACAGCCCTCCCCAGAGTTCTTCTGATCTACAACCCTCCCCAGGGTCCCTCTGATCTACAACCCTCCCCACGGTTCCTCTGATCCACAACCCTCCCCAGGGTCCCTCTGATCTACAACCCTCCACAGGGTCTCTGTTCCACAACCCTCCCCAGGGTCCCTCTGATCTACAACCCTCCACAGGGTCTCTCTGTTCTACAACCCTCCCCAGGGTCCCTCTGATCCACAACCCTCCCCAGGGTCCCTCTGATCTACAACCCTCCACAGGGTCTCTCTGTTCCACAACCCTCCCCAGGGTCCCTCTGATCCACAACCCTCCCCAGGGTTCCTCTGTGCCACAACACTCCCCAGGGTCCCTCTTGTTCCACAACCCTCCCCAGGGTTTCTCTGATCCACAACCCTCCCCAGAGTCCTTCTGATGTACAACCCTCCCCAGGGTCCCTCTGTCCACAACCCTCCCAAGGGTCCCACTGATCCACAACCCTCCCCAGGGTTCCACTGTCCACAACCCTCCCCAGGGTTCCTGTGATCCACAACCCTCCCCAGGGTTTCTCCATTCTACAACCCTCCCCAGGGTCCCTCTGTCCACAACCCTCCCAGGGTCCCACTGATCCACAACCCTCCCCAGGGTTCCTCTGTCCACAACCCTCCCCAGGGTTCCTGTGATCCACAACCGTCCCCAGGGTTCCTCTGTCCACAACCCTCCCCAGGGTTCCTGTGATCCACAACCCTCCCCAGGGTTTCTCTGTCCACAACCCTCCCCAGGGTTCCTCTGATCTACAACCCTCCCCAGGGTCCCTCTGTTCCACAACCTTCCCCAGGGTCCCTCTGATCCACATCCCTCCCCAGGGTCCCTCTGATCCACAACCCTCCCCAGGGTCCCTCTGATCTACAACCCTCCCCAGGTTCCCTCTGATCCACCACCCTCCCCAGGGTCCCTCTGTTCTACAACCCTCCCCAGGGTTCTTCTGATCTACAACCATCCCCAGGGTTCCTCTGATCTACAACCCTCTCCAGGGTCCCTCTGTTCCACAACCATCCACAGGGTCTCTCTGTTCTACAACCCTCCCCAGTGTTCCTGTGATCCACAACCCTCCCCAGGGTTCCTCTGATCTACAACCCTACCCAGGGTCCCTCTGTTCCACAACTCTCCCCAGGGTCCCTCTGTTCTACATCTTTCCCCAGGGTTCTTCTGATCTACAACCCTCCCCAAGGTTTTTCTGATCCACAACCCTCCCCAGGGTCCCTCTGTTCCACATCCCTTCCCAGGGTTCCTCTGATCTACAACCCTCCCCAGGGTTCCTCTGTCCACAACCCTCCCCAGGTTCCCTCTGATCCACCACCCTCCCCAGGGTCCCTCTGTTCTACAACCCTCCCCAGGGTTCTTCTGATCTACAACCATCCCCAGGGTTCCTCTGATCTACAACCCTCTCCAGGGTCCCTCTGTTCCACAACCATCCACAGGGTCTCTCTGTTCTACAACCCTCCCCAGTGTTCCTGTGATCCACAACCCTCCCCAGGGTTCCTCTGATCTACAACCCTACCCAGGGTCCCTCTGTTCCACAACTCTCCCCAGGGTCCCTCTGTTCTACATCTTTCCCCAGGGTTCTTCTGATCTACAACCCTCCCCAAGGTTTTTCTGATCCACAACCCTCCCCAGGGTCCCTCTGTTCCACATCCCTTCCCAGGGTTCCTCTGATCTACAACCCTCCCCAGGGTCCCTCTGTTCCACAACCCTCCCCAGGGTCCCTCTGATCTACAACCCTCCCCATGGTCCCTCTGTTCCACAACCCTCCTCAGGGTCCCTCTGATCTACAACCCTCCCCAGGGTTCCTCTGTTCCACATCCCTCCCCAGGGTTCCTCTGATCTACAACCCTCCCCAGGGTCCCTCTGATCCACAACCCTCCCCAGGGTCCCACTGATCCACAACCCTCCCCAGGGTTCCACTGTCCACAACCCTCCCCAGGGTTCCTGTGATCCACAACCCTCGCCAGGGTTCCTCCATTCTACAACCCTCCCCAGGGTCCCTCTGTCCACAACCCTCCCAGGGTCCCTCTGATCCACAACCCTCCCCTGGGTTCCTCTGTCCACAACCCTCCCCAGGGTTCCTGTGATCCACAACCCTCCCCAGGGTTCCTCTGTCCACAACCCTCCCCAGGGTTCCTGTGATCCACAACCCTCCCCAGGGTTCCTCTGATCTACAACCCTCCCCAGGGTCCCTCTGTTCCACAACCTTCCCCAGGGTCCCTCTGATCCACATCCCTCCCCAGGGTCCCTCTGATCCACAACCCTCCCCAGGGTCCCTCTGATCTACAACCCTCCCCAGGGTCCCTCTGATCCACCACCCTCCCCAGGGTCCCTCTGTTCTACAACCCTCCCCAGGGTTCTTCTGATCTCCAACCCTCCCCAGGGTTCCTCTGATCTACAACCCTCCCCAGGGTCCCTCTGTTCCACAACCCTCCCCAGGGTTCCTCTGATCTACAACCCTCCCCAGGGTCCCTCGGTTCCACAACCCTCCCCAGGGTCCCTCTGTTCTGCAGCCCTCCCCAGGGTTCTTCTGATCTACAACCCTCCCCAGGGTCCCTCTGATCTACAACCCTCCCCAGGGTTCCTCTGATCCACAACCCTCCCCAGGGTCCCTCTGATCTACAACCATCTCCAGGGTTCCTCTGATCCACAACCCTCCCAAGGGTCCCTCTGATCTACAACCCTCCCCAGGGTTCCTCTGATGCACAACCCTCCCCAGGGTTCCTCTGATCCACAACCCTCCCCAGGGACCCTCTGATCTACAACCCTCCACAGTGTCTCTGTTCCACAACCCTCCCCAGGGTCCCTCTGATCTACAACCCTCCACAGGGTCTCTCTGTTCTACAACCCTCCCCAGGGTCCCTCTGATCCACAACCCTCCCCAGGGTCCCTCTGATCTACAACCCTCCACAGGGTCTCTCTATTCCACAACTCTCCCCAGGGTTCCTCTGATCTACAACCCTCACCAGGGTCCCTCTGTTCCACAACCTTCCCCAGGGTCCCTCTGATCCACATCCCTCCCCAGGGTCCCTCTGATCCACAACCCTCCCCAGGGTCCCTCTGATCTACAACCCTCCCCAGGGTCCCTCTGATCCACCACCCTCCCCAGGGTCCCTCTGTTCTACAACCCTCCCCAGGGTTCTTCTGATCTATAACCATCCCCAGGGTTCCTCTGATCTACAACCCTCTCCAGGGTCCCTCTGTTCCACAACCATCCACAGGGTCTCTCTGTTCTACAACCCTCCCCAGTGTTCCTGTGATCCACAACCCTCCCCAGGGTTCCTCTGATCTACAACCCTCCCCAGGGTCCCTCTGTTCCACAACTCTCCCCAGGGTCCCTCTGTTCTACAACTTTCCCCAGGGTTCTTCTGATCTACAACCCTCCCCAAGGTTTTTCTGATCCACAACCCTCCCCAGGGTCCCTCTGTTCCACATCCCTTCCCAGGGTTCCTCTGATCTACAACCCTCCCCAGGGTCCCTCTGTTCCACAACCCTCCCCAGGGTCCCTCTGATCTACAACCCTCCCCAGGGTCCCTCTGTTCCACAACCTTCCCCAGGGTCCCTCTGATCCACATCCCTCCCCAGGGTCCCTCTGATCCACAACCCTCCCCAGGGTCCCTCTGATCTACAACCCTCCCCAGGGTCCCTCTGATTCAGCACCCTCCCCAGGGTCCCTCTGTTCTACAACCCTCCCCAGGGTTCTTCTGATCTACAACCATCCCCAGGGTTCCTCTGATCTACAACCCTCTCCAGGGTCCCTCTGTTCCACAACCATCCACAGGGTCTCTCTGTTCTACAACCCTCCCCAGTGTTCCTGTGATCCACAACCCTCCCCAGGGTTCCTCTGATCTACAACCCTCCCCAGGGTCCCTCTGTTCCACAACTCTCCCCAGGGTCCCTCTGTTCTACAACTTTCCCCAGGGTTCTTCTGATCTACAACCCTCCCCAAGGTTTTTCTGATCCACAACCCTCCCCAGGGTCCCTCTGTTCCACATCCCTTCCCAGGGTTCCTCTGATCTACAACCCTCCCCAGGGTCCCTCTGTTCCACAACCCTCCCCAGGGTCCCTCTGATCTACAACCCTCCCCATGGTCCCTCTGTTCCACAACCCTCCTCAGGGTCCCTCTGATCTACAACCCTCCCCAGGGTTCCTCTGTTCCACATCCCTCCCCAGGGTTCCTCTGATCTACAACCCTCCCCAGGGACCCTCTGATCCACAACCCTCCCCAGGGTCCCTCTGATCCACATCCCTCCCCCGGGTCCCTCTGATCCACAACCCTCCCCAAGGTCCCTCTGATCTACAACCCTCCCCAGGGTCCCTCTGATCCACCACCCTCCCCAGGGTCCCTCTGTTCTACAACCCTCCCCAGGGTTCCTCTGATCTACAACCCTCCACAGGGTCCCTCTGTTCCACAACCCTCCCCAGGGTTCCTCTGATCTACAACCCTCCCCAGGGTCCCTCGGTTCCACAACCCTCCCAGGGTCCCTCTGTTCTACAGCCCTCCCCAGGGTTCTTCTGATCTACAACCTCCCCAGGGTCCCTCTGATCTACAACCCTCCCCAGGGTTCCTCTGATCCACAACCCTCCCCAGGGTCCGTCTGATCTACAACCGTCCACAGGGTCTCGGTTCCACAACCCTCCCCAGGGTCCCTCTGATCTACAACCCTCCACAGGGTCTCTCTGTTCTACAACCCTCCCCAGGGTCCCTCTGATCCACAACCCTCCCCAGGGTCCCTCTGATCTACAACCCTCACAGGGTCTCTCTGTTCCACAACCCTCCCCAGGGTCCCTCTGATCCACAACCCTCCCCAGGGTTCCTCTGTTCCACAACCCTCCCCAGAGTCCCTCTGTTCCACAACCCTCCCCAGGGTTTCTCTGTTCCACAACCCTCCCCAGAGTCCTTCTGATGTACAACCCTCCCCAGGGTCCCTCTGTCCACCACCCTCCCCAGGGTCCCACTGATCCATAACCCTCCCCAGGGTTCCACTGTCCACAACCCTCCCCAGGGTTCCTGTGATCCACAACCCTCGCCAGGGTTCCTCCATTCTACAACCCTCCCCAGGGTCCCTCTGTCCACAACCCTCCCAGGGTCCCTCTGATCCACAACCCTCCCCAGGGTTCCTCTGTCCACAACCCTCCCCAGGGTTCCTGTGATCCACAACCCTCCCCAGGGTTCCTCTGTCCACAACCCTCCCCAGGGTTCCTGTGATCCACAACCCTCCCCAGGGTTCCTCTGATCTACAACCCTCCCCAGGGTCCCTCTGTTCCACAACCTTCCCAGGGTCCCTCTGATCCACAACCCTCCCCAGGGTCCGTCTGATCTACAACCCTCCCCAGGGTCCCTCTGATCCACCACCCTCCCCAGGGTCCCTCTGTTCTACAACCCTCCCAGGGTTCTTCTGATCTCCAACCCTCCCCAGGGTTCCTCTGATCTACAACCCTCCCCAGGGTCCCTCTGTTCCACAACCCTCCCCAGGGTTCCTCTGATCTACAACCCTCCCCAGGGTCCCTCGGTTCCACAACCCTCCCCAGGGTCCCTCTGTTCTACAGCCCTCCCCAGGGTTCTTCTGATCTACAACCCTCCCCAGGGTCCCTCTGATCTACAACCCTCCCCAGGGTTCCTCTGATCCACAACCCTCCCCAGGGTCCCTCTGATCTACAACCATCTCCAGGGTTCCTCTGATCCACAACCCTCCCAAGGGTCCCTCTGATCTACAACCCTCCCCAGGGTTCCTCTGATGCACAACCCTCCCCAGGGTTCCTCTGATCCACAACCCTCCCCAGGGACCCTCTGATCTACAACCCTCCACAGTGTCTCTGTTCACAACCCTCCCCAGGGTCCCTCTGATCTACAACCCTCCACAGGGTCTCTCTGTTCTACAACCCTCCCCAGGGTCCCTCTGATCCACAACCCTCCCCAGGGTCCCTCTGATCTACAACCCTCCACAGGGTCTCTCTATTCCACAACTCTCCCCAGGGTTCCTCTGATCTACAACCCTCACCAGGGTCCCTCTGTTCCACAACCTTCCCCAGGGTCCCTCTGATCCACATCCCTCCCCAGGGTCCCTCTGATCCACAACCCTCCCCAGGGTCCCTCTGATCTACAACCCTCCCCAGGGTCCCTCTGATCCACCACCCTCCCCAGGGTCCCTCTGTTCTACAACCCTCCCCAGGGTTCTTCTGATCTACAACCATCCCCAGGGTTCCTCTGATCTACAACCTCTCCAGGGTCCCTCTGTTCCACAACCATCCACAGGGTCTCTCTGTTCTACAACCCTCCCCAGTGTTCCTGTGATCCACAACCCTCCCCAGGGTTCCTCTGATCTACAACCCTCCCCAGGGTCCCTCTGTTCCACAACTCTCCCCAGGGTCCCTCTGTTCTACAACTTTCCCCAGGGTTCTTCTGATCTACAACCCTCCCCAAGGTTTTTCTGATCCACAACCCTCCCCAGGGTCCCTCTGTTCCACATCCCTTCCCAGGGTTCCTCTGATCTACAACCCTCCCCAGGGTCCCTCTGTTCCACAACCCTCCCCAGGGTCCCTCTGATCTACAACCCTCCCCATGGTCCCTCTGTTCCACAACCCTCCTCAGGGTCCCTCTGATCTACAACCCTCCCCAGGGTTCCTCTGTTCCACATCCCTCCCAGGGTTCCTCTGATCTACAACCCTCCCCAGGGTCCCTCTGATCCACAACCCTCCCCTGGGTTCCCTCTGATCCACATCCCTCCCCAGGGTCCCTCTGATCCACAACCCTCCCCAGGGTCCCTCTGATCTACAACCCTCCCCAGGGTCCCTCTGATCCACCACCCTCCCCAGGGTCCCTCTGTTCTACAACCCTCCCCAGGGTTCCTCTGATCTACAACCCTCCACAGGGTCCCTCTGTTCCACAACCCTCCCCAGGGTTCCTCTGATCTACAACCCTCCCCAGGGTCCCTCGGTTCCACAACCCTCCCCAGGGTCCCTCTGTTCTACAGCCCTCCCCAGGGTTCTTCTGATCTACAACCCTCCCCAGGGTCCCTCTGATCTACAACCCTCCCCAGGGTTCCTCTGATCCACAACCCTCCCCAGGGTCCGTCTGATCTACAACCGTCCACAGGGTCTCGGTTCCACAACCCTCCCCAGGGTCCCTCTGATCTACAACCCTCCACAGGGTCTCTCTGTTCTACAACCCTCCCAGGGTCCCTCTGATCCACAACCCTCCCCAGGGTCCCTCTGATCTACAACCCTCCACAGGGTCTCTCTGTTCCACAACCCTCCCCAGGGTCCCTCTGATCCACAACCCTCCCCAGGGTTCCTCTGTTCCACAACCCTCCCCAGAGTCCCTCTGTTCCACAACCCAGGGTTTCTCTGTTCCACAACCCTCCCCAGAGTCCTTCTGATGTACAACCCTCCCCAGGGTTCCTCTGTCCACCACCCTCCCTAGGGTCCCACTGATCCACAACCCTCCCAGGGTTCCACTGTCCACAACCCTCCCCAGGGTTCCTGTGATCCACAACCCTCGCCAGGGTTCCTCCATTCTACAACCCTCCCCAGGGTCCCTCTGTCCACAACCCTCCCAGGGTCCCTCTGATCCACAGCCCTCCCCAGGGTTCCTCTGTCCACAACCCTCCCCAGGGTTCCTGTGATCCACAACCCTCCCCAGGGTTCCTCTGTCCACAACCCTCCCCAGGGTTCCTGTGATCCACAACCCTCCCCAGGGTTCCTCTGATCTACAACCCTCCCCAGGGTCCCTCTGTTCCACAACCTTCCCCAGGGTCCCTCTGATCCACATCCCTCCCCAGGGTCCCTCTGATCCACAACCCTCCCCAGGGTCCCTCTGATCTACAACCCTCCCCAGGGTCCCTCTGATCCACCACCCTCCCCAGGGTCCCTCTGTTCTACAGCCCTCCCCAGGGTTCTTCTGATCTACAACCCTCCCCAGGGTCCCTCTGATCTACAACCCTCCCCAGGGTTCCTCTGATCCACAACCCTCCCCAGGGTCCCTCTGATCTACAACCATCTCCAGGGTTCCTCTGATCCACAACCCTCCCAAGGGTCCCTCTGATCTACAACCCTCCCCAGGGTTCCTCTGATGCACAACCCTCCCCAGGGTTCCTCTGATCCACAACCCTCCCCAGGGTCCCTCTGTTCTACAACTTTCCCCAGGGTTCTTCTGATCTACAACCCTCCCCAAGGTTTTTCTGATCCACAACCCTCCCCAGGGTCCCTCTGTTCCACATCCCTTCCCAGGGTTCCTCTGATCTACAACCCTCCCCAGGGTCCCTCTGTTCCACAACCCTCCCCAGGGTCCCTCTGATCTACAACCCTCCCCATGGTCCCTCTGTTCCACAACCCTCCTCAGGGTCCCTCTGATCTACAACCCTCCCCAGGGTTCCTCTGTTCCACATCCCTCCCCAGGGTTCCTCTGATCTACAACCCTCCCCAGGGTCCCTCTGATCCACAACCCTCCCCTGGGTCCCTCTGATCCACATCCCTCCCCAGGGTCCCTCTGATCCACAACCCTCCCCAGGGTCCCTCTGATCTACAACCCTCCCCAGGGTCCCTCTGATCCACCACCCTCCCCAGGGTCCCTCTGTTCTACAACCCTCCCCAGGGTTCCTCTGATCTACAACCCTCCACAGGGTCCCTCTGTTCCACAACCCTCCCCAGGGTTCCTCTGATCTACAACCCTCCCCAGGGTCCCTCGGTTCCACAACCCTCCCCAGGGTCCCTCTGTTCTACAGCCCTCCCCAGGGTTCTTCTGATCTACAACCCTCCCCAGGGTCCCTCTGATCTACAACCCTCCCCAGGGTTCCTCTGATCCACAACCCTCCCCAGGGTCCGTCTGATCTACAACCGTCCACAGGGTCTCGGTTCCACAACCCTCCCCAGGGTCCCTCTGATCTACAACCCTCCACAGGGTCTCTCTGTTCTACAACCCTCCCCAGGGTCCCTCTGATCCACAACCCTCCCCAGGGTCCCTCTGATCTACAACCCTCCACAGGGTCTCTCTGTTCCACAACCCTCCCCAGGGTCCCTCTGATCCACAACCCTCCCCAGGGTTCCTCTGTTCCACAACCCTCCCCAGAGTCCCTCTGTTCCACAACCCTCCCCAGGGTTTCTCTGTTCCACAACCCTCCCCAGAGTCCTTCTGATGTACAACCCTCCCCAGGGTCCCTCTGTCCACCACCCTCCCCAGGGTCCCACTGATCCACAACCCTCCCCAGGGTTCCACTGTCCACAACCCTCCCCAGGGTTCCTGTGATCCACAACCCTCGCCAGGGTTCCTCCATTCTACAACCCTCCCCAGGGTCCCTCTGTCCACAACCCTCCCAGGGTCCCTCTGATCCACAGCCCTCCCCAGGGTTCCTCTGTCCACAACCCTCCCCAGGGTTCCTGTGATCCACAACCCTCCCCAGGGTTCCTCTGTCCACAACCCTCCCCAGGGTTCCTGTGATCCACAACCCTCCCCAGGGTTCCTCTGATCTACAACCCTCCCCAGGGTCCCTCTGTTCCACAACCTTCCCCAGGGTCCCTCTGATCCACATCCCTCCCCAGGGTCCCTCTGATCCACAACCCTCCCCAGGGTCCCTCTGATCTACAACCCTCCCCAGGGTCCCTCTGATCCACCACCCTCCCCAGGGTCCCTCTGTTCTACAGCCCTCCCCAGGGTTCTTCTGATCTACAACCCTCCCCAGGGTCCCTCTGATCTACAACCCTCCCCAGGGTTCCTCTGATCCACAACCCTCCCCAGGGTCCCTCTGATCTACAACCATCTCCAGGGTTCCTCTGATCCACAACCCTCCCAAGGGTCCCTCTGATCTACAACCCTCCCCAGGGTTCCTCTGATGCACAACCCTCCCCAGGGTTCCTCTGATCCACAACCCTCCCCAGGGACCCTCTGATCTACAACCCTCCACAGTGTCTCTGTTCCACAACCCTCCCCAGGGTCCCTCTGATCTACAACCCTCCACAGGGTCTCTCTGTTCTACAACCCTCCCCAGGGTCCCTCTGTTCCACAACCCTCCCCAGGGTCCCTCTGTTCCACAACCCTCCCCAGGGTTTCTCTGATCCACAACCCTCCCCAGGGTTGCACTATCCACAACCCTCTCCTGTGTCCCTCTTTTCACAACCCTCCCCAGGGTTCCTCTGTTCCACAACCCTCTCCAGGGTCCCACTGATCCACAAACCTCCACAGGGTCCCTCTGTTCCACAAACCTCCCCAGGGTTTCTCTGATCCACAACCCTCCCCAGGGTTCCTCTGATCCACAACCCTCCCCAGGGTCCCTCTGATCCACAACCCTCCCCAGGGTTCCTCTATCCACAACCCTCTCCTGGGTCCCTCTGTTCACAACCCTCCCCAGGGTTCCTCTGTTCCACAACCCTCCCCAGGGTCCCTCTGATCTACAACCATCTCCAGGGTTCCTCCGATCTACAACCCTCCCAAGGGTCCCTCTGATCTACAACCCTCCCCAGGGTTCCTCTGATGCACAACCCTCCCCAGGGTTCCTCTGATCCACAACCCTCCCCAGGGACCCTCTGATCTACAACCCTCCACAGTGTCTCTGTTCCACAACCCTCCCCAGGGTCCCTCTGATCTACAACCCTCCACAGGGTCTCTCTGTTCTACAACCCTCCCCAGGGTCCCTCTGATCCACAACCCTCCCCAGGGTCCCTCTGATCTACAACCCTCCCCAGGGTTCCTCTGATGCACAACCCTCCCCAGGGTTCCTCTGATCCACAACCCTCCCCAGGGACCCTCTGATCTACAACCCTCCACAGTGTCTCTGTTCCACAACCCTCCCCAGGGTCCCTCTGATCTACAACCCTCCACAGGGTCTCTCTGTTCTACAACCCTCCCCAGGGTCCCTCTGTTCCACAACCCTCCCCAGGGTCCCTCTGTTCCACAACCCTCCCCAGGGTTTCTCTGATCCACAACCCTCCCCAGGGTTGCACTATCCACAACCCTCTCCTGTGTCCCTCTTTTCACAACCCTCCCCAGGGTTCCTCTGTTCCACAACCCTCTCCAGGGTCCCACTGATCCACAAACCTCCACAGGGTCCCTCTGTTCCACAAACCTCCCCAGGGTTTCTCTGATCCACAACCCTCCCCAGGGTTCCTCTGATCCACAACCCTCCCCAGGGTCCCTCTGATCCACAACCCTCCCCAGGGTTCCTCTATCCACAACCCTCTCCTGGGTCCCTCTGTTCACAACCCTCCCCAGGGTTCCTCTGTTCCACAACCCTCCCCAGGGTCCCTCTGATCTACAACCATCTCCAGGGTTCCTCCGATCTACAACCCTCCCAAGGGTCCCTCTGATCTACAACCCTCCCCAGGGTTCCTCTGATGCACAACCCTCCCCAGGGTTCCTCTGATCCACAACCCTCCCCAGGGACCCTCTGATCTACAACCCTCCACAGTGTCTCTGTTCCACAACCCTCCCCAGGGTCCCTCTGATCTACAACCCTCCACAGGGTCTCTCTGTTCTACAACCCTCCCCAGGGTCCCTCTGATCCACAACCCTCCCCAGGGTCCCTCTGATCTACAACCCTCCACAGGGTCTCTCTGTTCCACAACTCTCCCCAGGGTCCCTCTGATCCACAACCCTCCCCAGGGTTCCTCTGTTCCACAACCCTCCCCAGGGTCCCTCTGTTCCACAACCCTCCCCAGGGTTTCTCTGATCCACAACCCTCCCCAGGGTTGCACTATCCACAACCCTCTCCTGTGTCCCTCTTTTCACAACCCTCCCCAGGGTTCCTCTGTTCCACAACCCTCTCCAGGGTCCCACTGATCCACAAACCTCCACAGGGTCCCTCTGTTCCACAACCCTCCCCAGGGTTTCTCTGATCCACAACCCTCCCCAGAGTCCTTCTGATGTACAACCCTCCCCAGGGTCCCTCTGTCCACAACCCTCCCAAGGGTCCCACTGATCCACAACCCTCCCCAGGGTTCCACTGTCCACAACCCTCCCCAGGGTTCCTGTGATCCACAAACCTCCCCAGGGTTTCTCCATTCTACAACCCTCCCCAGGGTCCCTCTGTCCACAACCCTCCCAGGGTCCCACTGATCCACAACCCTCCCCAGGGTTCCTCTGTCCACAACCCTCCCCAGGGTTCCTGTGATCCACAACCGTCCCCAGGGTTCCTCTGTCCACAACCCTCCCCAGGGTTCCTGTGATCCACAACCCTCCCCAGGGTTTCTCTGTCCACAACCCTCCCCAGGGTTCCTCTGATCTACAACCCTCCCCAGGGTCCCTCTGTTCCACAACCTTCCCCAGGGTCCCTCTGATCCACATCCCTCCCCAGGGTCCCTCTGATCCACAACCCTCCCCAGGGTCCCTCTGATCTACAACCCTCCCCAGGGTCCCTCTGATCCACCACCCTCCCCAGGGTCCCTCTGTTCTACAACCCTCCCCAGGGTTCTTCTGATCTACAACCATCCCCAGGGTTCCTCTGATCTACAACCCTCTCCAGGGTCCCTCTGTTCCACAACCATCCACAGGGTCTCTCTGTTCTACAACCCTCCCCAGTGTTCCTGTGATCCACAACCCTCCCCAGGGTTCCTCTGATCTACAACCCTCCCCAGGGTCCCTCTGTTCCACAACTCTCCCCAGGGTCCCCCTGTTCTACAACTTTCCCCAGGGTTCTTCTGATCTACAACCCTCCCCAAGGTTTTTCTGATCCACAACCCTCCCCAGGGTCCCTCTGTTCCACATCCCTTCCCAGGGTTCCTCTGATCTACAACCCTCCCCAGGGTCCCTCTGTTCCACAACCCTCCCCAGGGTCCCTCTGATCTACAACCCTCCCCATGGTCCCTCTGTTCCACAACCCTCCTCAGGGTCCCTCTGATCTACAACCCTCCCCAGGGTTCCTCTGTTCCACATCCCTCCCCAGGGTTCCTCTGATCTACAACCCTCCCCAGGGTCCCTCTGATCCACAACCCTCCCCAGGGTCCCTCTGATCCACATCCCTCCCCAGGGTCCCTCTGATCCACAACCCTCCCCAGGGTCCCTCTGATCTACAACCCTCCCCAGGGTCCCTCTGATCCACCACCCTCCCCAGGGTCCCTCTGTTCTACAACCCTCCCCAGGGTTCCTCTGATCTACAACCCTCCACAGGGTCCCTCTGTTCCACAACCCTCCCCAGGGTTCCTCTGATCTACAACCCTCCCCAGGGTCCCTCGGTTCCACAACCCTCCCCAGGGTCCCTCTGTTCTACAGCCCTCCCCAGGGTTCTTCTGATCTACAACCCTCCCCAGGGTCCCTCTGATCTACAACCCTCCCCAGGGTTCCTCTGATCCACAACCCTCCCCAGGGTCCGTCTGATCTACAACCGTCCACAGGGTCTCGGTTCCACAACCCTCCCCAGGGTCCCTCTGATCTACAACCCTCCACAGGGTCTCTCTGTTCTACAACCCTCCCCAGGGTCCCTCTGATCCACAACCCTCCCCAGGGTCCCTCTGATCTACAACCCTCCACAGGGTCTCTCTGTTCCACAACCCTCCCCAGGGTCCCCCTGATCCACAACCCTCCCCAGGGTTCCTCTGTTCCACAACCCTCCCCAGAGTCCCTCTGTTCCACAACCCTCCCCAGGGTTTCTCTGTTCCACAACCCTCCCCAGAGTCCTTCTGATGTACAACCCTCCCCAGGGTCCCTCTGTCCACCACCCTCCCCAGGGTCCCACTGATCCACAACCCTCCCCAGGGTTCCACTGTCCACAACCCTCCCCAGGGTTCCTGTGATCCACAACCCTCGCCAGGGTTCCTCCATTCTACAACCCTCCCCAGGGTCCCTCTGTCCACAACCCTCCCCAGGGTTCCACTGTCCACAACCCTCCCCAGGGTTCCTGTGATCCACAACCCTCGCCAGGGTTCCTCCATTCTACAACCCTCCCCAGGGTTCCTCTGTCCACAACCCTCCCCAGGGTTCCTGTGATCCACAACCCTCCCCAGGGTTCCTCTGTCCACAACCCTCCCCAGGGTTCCTGTGATCCACAACCCTCCCCAGGGTTTCTCTGTTCCACAACCCTCCCCAGGGTCCCTCTGATCTACAACCCTCCCCAGGGTTCCTCTGATCCACAACCCTCCCCAGGGTCCCTCTGATCTACAACCATCTCCAGGGTTCCTCTGATCCACAACCCTCCCAAGGGTCCCTCTGATCTACAACCCTCCCCAGGGTTCCTCTGATGCACAACCCTCCCCAGGGTTCCTCTGATCCACAACCCTCCCCAGGGACCCTCTGATCTACAACCCTCCACAGTGTCTCTGTTCCACAACCCTCCCCAGGGTCCCTCTGATCTACAACCCTCCACAGGGTCTCTCTGTTCTACAACCCTCCCCAGGGTCCCTCTGATCCACAACCCTCCCCAGGGTCCCTCTGATCTACAACCCTCCACAGGGTCTCTCTATTCCACAACTCTCCCCAGGGTCCCTCTGATCCACAACCCTCCCCAGGGTTCCTCTGTTCCACAACCCTCCCCAGGGTCCCTCTGTTCCACAACCCTCCCCAGGGTTACTCTGATCCACAACCCTCCCCAGGGTTGCACTATCCACAACCCTCTCCTGTGTCCCTCTTTTCACAACCCTCCCCAGGGTTCCTCTGTTCCACAACCCTCTCCAGGGTCCCACTGATCCACAAACCTCCACAGGGTCCCTCTGTTCCACAAACCTCCCCAGGGTTTCTCTGATCCACAACCCTCCCCAGGGTTCCTCTGATCCACAACCCTCCCCAGGGTCCCTCTGATCCACAACCCTCCCCAGGGTTCCTTTATCCACAACCCTCTCCTGGGTCCCTCTGTTCACAACCCTCCCCAGGGTTCCTCTGTTCCACAACCCTCCCCAGGGTCCCTCTGATCTACAACCATCTCCAGGGTTCCTCCGATCTACAACCCTCCCAAGGGTCCCTCTGATCTACAACCCTCCCCAGGGTTCCTCTGATGCACAACCCTCCCCAGGGTTCCTCTGATCCACAACCCTCCCCAGGGACCCTCTGATCTACAACCCTCCACAGTGTCTCTGTTCCACAACCCTCCCCAGGGTCCCTCTGATCTACAACCCTCCACAGGGTCTCTCTGTTCTACAACCCTCCCCAGGGTCCCTCTGATCCACAACCCTCCCCAGGGTCCCTCTGATCTACAACCCTCCACAGGGTCTCTCTGTTCCACAACTCTCCCCAGGGTCCCTCTGATCTACAACCCTCCCCAGGGTTCAACTGTTCCACAACCCTCCCCATGGTCCCTCTGTTCCACAACCCACCCCAGGATCCCTCTGATCCACAACCCTCCCCAGGGTCCCTCTGATCCACAACCCTCTCCTGTGTCCCTCTTTTCACAACCCTCCCCAGGGTTCCTCTGTTCCACAACCCTCTCCAGGGTCCCACTGATCCACAAACCTCCACAGGGTCCCTCTGTTCCACAACCCTCCCCAGGGTTTCTCTGATCCACAACCCTCCCCAGGGTTCCTCTGATCCACAACCCTCCCCAGGGTCCCTCTGATCCACAACCCTCCCCAGGGTTCCTCTATCCACAACCCTCTCCTGGGTCCCTCTGTTCACAACCCTCCCCAGGGTTCCTCTGTTCCACAACCCTCTCCAGGGTCCCTCTGATCCACAAACCTCCCCAGGGTTCCTCTGTCCACAACCCTTCCCAGGGTTCCTGTGATCCACAACACTCCCCAGGGTTCCTCCATTCTACAACCCTCCCCAGGGTCCCTCTGTCCACAACCCTCCCCAGGGTCCCACTGATCCACATCCCTCCCCAGGGTTCCTCTGTCCACAACCCTCCCCAGGGTTCCTCTGTCCACAACCCTCCCCAGGGTTCTTCTGATCTACAACCCTCCCCAGGGTTCCTCTGTCCACAACCCTCCCCAGGGTTCTTCTGTTCTACAACCTTCCCCAGGGTCCCACTGATCCACAAACCTCCCCAGGGTTCCTCCGTTCCACAACCCTCCCCAGAGTCCCTCTGTTCCACAACCCTCCCCAGGGTCCCTCTGTTCTACAACCTTCCCCAGGGATCTTCTGATCTACAACCCTCCCCTGGGTTCCTCTGATCTACAACCCTCCCCTGGGTTCCTCTGTTCCACAACCCTCCCCAGGGTCCCTCTGTTCTACAACCTTCCCCAGGGATCTTCTGATCTACAACCCTCCCCTGGGTTCCTCTGATCCACAACCCTCCCCAGAGTCCCTCTGTTCCACAACCCACCCCAGGGTCCCTCTGTTCTACAACCTTCCCCAGGGATCTTCTGATCTACAACCCTCCCCTGGGTTCCTCTGTTCCACAACCCTCCACAGGGTTCCTCTATCCACAACCCTCTCCTGGGTCCCTCTGTTCACAACCCTCCCCAGGGTTCCTCTGTCCACAACCCTCCCCAGAGTCCTTCTGATGTACAACCCTCCCCAGGGTCCCTCTGTCCACAACCCTCCCCAGGGGTCCAGTGATCCACAACCCTCCCCAGGGATCCTCCATTCTACAACCCTCCCCAGGGTCCCTCTGTCCACAACCCTCCCCAGGGTCCCACTGATCCACAACCCTCCCCAGGGTTCCTCTGTCCACAACCCTCCCCAGGGTTCCTGTGATCCACAACCCTCCCCAGGTTTCCTCTGTCCACAACCCTCCCCAGGGTTCCTGTGATCCACAACCCTCCCCAGGGTTCCTCTGTCCACAACCCTCCCCAGGATTCCTGTGATCCACAACCCTCCCCAGGGTTCCTCTGTCCACAACCCTCCCCAGGGTTCCTCTGATCTACAACCCTCCCCAGGGTCCCTCTGTTCCACAACCTTCCCCAGGGTCCCTCTGATCCACAACCCTCCCCAGGGACCCTCTGATCCACAACCCTCCCCAGGGTCCCTCTGATCTACAACCCTCCCCAGGGTCTCTCTGATCCACCACCCTCCCCAGGGTCCCTCTGTTCTACAACCCTCCCCAGGGTTCTTCTGATCTACAACCCTCCCCAGGGTCCCTCTGTTCCACAACCCTCCCCAGGGTTCCTCTGATCTACAACCCTCCCCAGGGTTCCTCTGATCTACAACTCTCCCCAGGGTCCCTCTGATCCACAACCCTCCCCAGGGTCCCTCTGATCTACAACCCTCCACAGGGTCTCTCTGTTCCACAACTCTCCCCAGGGTCCCTCTGATCCACAACCCTCCCCAGGGTTCCTCTGTTCCACAACCCTCCCCAGGGTCCCTCTGTTCTACAACCTTCCCCAGGGATCTTCTGATCTACAACCCTCCCCTGGGTTCCTCTGATCCACAACCCTCCCCAGAGTCCCTCTGTTCCACAACCCACCCCAGGGTCCCTCTGTTCTACAACCTTCCCCAGGGATCTTCTGATCTACAACCCTCCCCTGGGTTCCTCTGTTCCACAACCCTCCACAGGGTTCCTCTATCCACAACCCTCTCCTGGGTCCCTCTGTTCACAACCCTCCCCAGGGTTCCTCTGTCCACAACCCTCCCCAGAGTCCTTCTGATGTACAACCCTCCCCAGGGTCCCTCTGTCCACAACCCTCCCCAGGGGTCCAGTGATCCACAACCCTCCCCAGGGATCCTCCATTCTACAACCCTCCCCAGGGTCCCTCTGTCCACAACCCTCCCCAGGGTCCCACTGATCCACAACCCTCCCCAGGGTTCCTCTGTCCACAACCCTCCCCAGGGTTCCTGTGATCCACAACCCTCCCCAGGTTTCCTCTGTCCACAACCCTCCCCAGGGTTCCTGTGATCCACAACCCTCCCCAGGGTTCCTCTGTCCACAACCCTCCCCAGGATTCCTGTGATCCACAACCCTCCCCAGGGTTCCTCTGTCCACAACCCTCCCCAGGGTTCCTCTGATCTACAACCCTCCCCAGGGTCCCTCTGTTCCACAACCTTCCCCAGGGTCCCTCTGATCCACAACCCTCCCCAGGGACCCTCTGATCCACAACCCTCCCCAGGGTCCCTCTGATCTACAACCCTCCCCAGGGTCTCTCTGATCCACCACCCTCCCCAGGGTCCCTCTGTTCTACAACCCTCCCCAGGGTTCTTCTGATCTACAACCCTCCCCAGGGTCCCTCTGTTCCACAACCCTCCCCAGGGTTCCTCTGATCTACAACCCTCCCCAGGGTTCCTCTGATCTACAACTCTCCCCAGGGTCCCTCTGATCCACAACCCTCCCCAGGGTCCCTCTGATCTACAACCCTCCACAGGGTCTCTCTGTTCCACAACTCTCCCCAGGGTCCCTCTGATCCACAACCCTCCCCAGGGTTCCTCTGTTCCACAACCCTCCCCAGGGTCCCTCTGTTCCACAACCCTCCCCAGGGTTTCTCTGATCCACAACCCTCCCCAGGGTTGCACTATCCACAACCCTCTCCTGTGTCCCTCTGTTCACAACCCTCCCCAGGGTTCCTCTGTTCCACAACCCTCTCCAGGGTCCCACTGATCCACAAACCTCCACAGGGTCCCTCTGTTCCACAACCCTCCCCAGGGTTTCTCTGATCCACAACCCTCCCCAGGGTTCCTCTGATCCACAACCCTCCCCAGGGTTCCTCTATCCACAACCTTCTCCTGGGTCCCTCTGTTCACAACCCTCCCCAGGGTTCCTCTTTCCACAACCCTCTCCAGGGTCCCTCTGATCCACAAACCTCCCCAGGGTTCCTCTGTCCACAACCCTCCCCAGGGTCCTTCTGATGTACAACCCTCCCCAGGGTTCCTCTGTCCACAACCCTCCCCAGGGTCCCACTGATCCACAACCCTCCCCAGGGTTCCACTCTCCACAACCCTCCCCAGGGTTCCTGTGATCCACAACCCTCCCCAGGGTCCTTCTGATGTACAACCCTCCCCAGGGTTCCTCTGTCCACAACCCTCCCCAGGGTCCCACTGATCCACAACCCTCCCCAGGGTTCCACTGTCCACAACCCTCCCCAGGGTTCCTGTGATCCACAACACTCCCCAGGGTTCCTCCATTCTACAACCCTCCCCAGGGTCCCTCTGTCCACAACCCTCCCCAGGGTCCCACTGATCCACAACCCTCCCCAGGGTTCCTCTGTCCACAACCCTCCCCAGGGTTCCTGTGATCCACAACCCTCCCCAGGGTTCCTCTGTCCACAACCCTCCACAGGGTTCTTCTGTTCTACAACCCTCCCCAGGGTTCCTCCGTTCCACAACCCTCCCCAGAGTCCCTCTGTTCCACAACCCTCCCCAGGGTCCCTGTGTTCTACAACCTTCCCCAGGGATCTTCTGATCTACAACCCTCCCCTGGGTTCCTCTGATCCACAACCCTCCCCAGGGTTCCTCTATCCACAACCCTCTCCTGGGTACCTCTGTTCACAACCCTCCCCAGGGTTCCTCTGTTCCACAACCCTCTCCAGGGTCCCTCTGATCCACAAACCTCCCCAGGGTTCCTCTGTCCACAACCCTCCCCAGAGTCCTTCTGATGTACAACCCTCCCCAGGGTCCCTCTGTCCACAACCCTCCCCAGGGTCCCACTGATCCACAACCCTCCCCAGGGTTCCTCTGTCCACAACCCTCCCCAGGGTTCCTGTGATCCACAACCCTCCCCAGGTTTCCTCTGTCCACAACCCTCCCCAGGGTTCCTGTGATCCACAACCCTCCCCAGGGTTCCTCTGTCCACAACCCTCCCCAGGGTTCCTCTATCCACAACCCTCTCCTGGGTACCTCTGTTCACAACCCTCCCCAGGGTTCCTCTGTTCCACAACCCTCTCCAGGGTCCCTCTGATCCACAAACCTCCCCAGGGTTCCTCTGTCCACAATCCTCCCCAGAGTCCTTCTGATGTACAACCCTCCCCAGGGTCCCTCTGTCCACAACCCTCCCCAGGGTTCCAGTGATCCACAACCCTCCCCAGGGATCCTCCATTCTACAACCCTCCCCAGTGTCACTCTGTCCACAACCCTCCCCAGGGTCCCACTGATCCACAACCCTCCCCAGGGTTCCTCTGTCCACAACCCTCCCCAGGGTTCCTGTGATCCACAACCCTCCCCAGGGTTCCTCTGTCCACAACCCTCCCCAGGGTTCCTGTGATCCACAACCCTCCCCAGGTTTCCTCTGTCCACAACCCTCCCCAGGGTTCCTGTGATCCACAACCCTCCCCAGGGTTCCTCTGTCCACAACCCTCCCCAGGGTTCCTGTGATCCACAACCCTCCCCAGGGTTCCTCTGTCCACAACCCTCCCCAGGGTTCCTCTGATCTACAACCCTCCCCAGGGTTCCTCTGATCTACAACTCTCCACAGGGTCCCTCTGATCCACAACCCTCCCCAGGGTCCCTCTGATCTACAACCCTCCACAGGGTCTCTCTGTTCCACAACTCTCCCCAGGGTCCCTCTGATCCACAACCCTCCCCAGGGTTCCTCTGTTCCACAACCCTCCCCAGGGTCCCTCTGTTCCACAACACTCCCCAGGGTTTCTCTGATCCACAACCCTCCCCAGGGTTGCACTATCCACAACCCTCTCCTGGGTCCCTCTGTTCACAACCCTCCTCAGGGTTCCTCTTTCCACAACCCTCTCCAGGGTCCCTCTGATCCACAAACCTCCCCAGGGTTCCTCTGTCCACAACCCTCCCCAGGGTCCTTCTGATGTACAACCCTCCCCAGGGTTCCTCTGTCCACAACCCTCCCCAGGGTCCCACTGATCCACAACCCTCCCCAGGGTTCCACTGTCCACAACCCTCCCCTGGGTTCCTGTGATCCACAACCCTCCCCAGGGTCCTTCTGATGTACAACCCTCCCCAGGGTTCCTCTGTCCACAACCCTCCCCAGGGTCCCACTGATCCACAACCCTCCCCAGGGTTCCACTGTCCACAACCCTCCCCAGGGTTCCTGTGATCCACAACACTCCCCAGGGTTCCTCCATTCTACAACCCTCCCCAGGGTCCCTCTGTCCACAACCCTCCCCAGGGTCCCACTGATCCACAACCCTCCCCAGGGTTCCTCTGTCCACAACCCTCCCCAGGGTTCCTGTGATCCACAACCCTCCCCAGGGTTCCTCTGTCCACAACCCTCCCCAGGTTTCCTCTGTCCACAACCCTCCCCAGGGTTCTTCTGTTCTACAACCCTCCCCAGGGTTCCTCCGTTCCACAACCCTCCCCAGAGTCCCTCTGTTCCACAACCCTCCCCAGGGTCCCTGTGTTCTACAACCTTCCCCAGGGATCTTCTGATCTACAACCCTCCCCTGGGTTCCTCTGATCCACAACCCTCCCCAGGGTTCCTCTATCCACAACCCTCTCCTGGGTACCTCTGTTCACAACCCTCCCCAGGGTTCCTCTGTTCCACAACCCTCTCCAGGGTCCCTCTGATCCACAAACCTCCCCAGGGTTCCTCTGTCCACAACCCTCCCCAGAGTCCTTCTGATGTACAACCCTCCCCAGGGTCCCTCTGTCCACAACCCTCCCCAGGGTCCCACTGATCCACAACCCTCCCCAGGGTTCCTCTGTCCACAACCCTCCCCAGGGTTCCTGTGATCCACAACCCTCCCCAGGTTTCCTCTGTCCACAACCCTCCCCAGGGTTCCTGTGATCCACAACCCTCCCCAGGGTTCCTCTGTCCACAACCCTCCCCAGGGTTCCTCTATCCACAACCCTCTCCTGGGTACCTCTGTTCACAACCCTCCCCAGGGTTCCTCTGTTCCACAACCCTCTCCAGGGTCCCTCTGATCCACAAACCTCCCCAGGGTTTCTCTGTCCACAACCCTCCCCAGAGTGCTTCTGATGTACAACCCTCCCCAGGGTCCCTCTGTCCACAACCCTCCCCAGGGTTCCAGTGATCCACAACCCTCCCCAGGGATCCTCCATTCTACAACCCTCCCCAGTGTCACTCTGTCCACAACCCTCCCCAGGGTCCCACTGATCCACAACCCTCCCCAGGGTTCCTCTGTCCACAACCCTCCCCAGGGTTCCTGTGATCCACAACCCTCCCCAGGGTTCCTCTGTCCACAACCCTCCCCAGGGTTCCTGTGATCCACAACCCTCCCCAGGTTTCCTCTGTCCACAACCCTCCCCAGGGTTCCTGTGATCCACAACCCTCCCCAGGGTTCCTCTGTCCACAACCCACCCCAGGGTTCCTGTGATCCACAACCCTCCCCAGGGTTCCTCTGTCCACAACCCTCCCCAGGGTTCCTCTGATCTACAACCCTCCCCAGGGTCCCTCTGTTCCACAACCTTCCCCAGGGTCCCTCTGATCCACAACCCTCCCCAGGGACCCTCTGATCCACAACCCTCCCCAGGGTCCCTCTGATCTACAACCCTCCCCAGGGTCTCTCTGATCCACCAACCTCCCCAGGGTCCCTCTGTTCTACAACCCTCCCCAGGGTTCTTCTGATCTACAACCCTCCCCAGGGTCCCTCTGTTCCACAACCCTCCCCAGGGTTCCTCTGATCTACAACCCTCCCCAGGGTCCCTCGGTTCCTCAACCCTCCCCAGCGTCCCTCTGTTCTACAGCCCTCCCCAGGGTTCTTCTGATCTACAACCCTCCCCAGGGTCCCTCTGATCTACAACCCTCCCCAGGGTTCCTCTGATCCACAACCCTTCCCAGGGTCCCTCTGATCTACAACCATCTCCAGGGTTCCTCCGATCTACAACCCTCCCCAGGGTCCCTCTGATCTACAACCCTCCCCAGGGTTCCTCTGATGCACAACCCTCCCCAGGGTTCCTCTGATCCACAACCCTCCCCAGGGTCCCTCTGATCTACAACCCTCCACAGGGTCTCTGTTCCACAACCCTCCCCAGGGTCCCTCTGAACTACAACCCTCCACAGGGTCTCTCTGTTCTACAACCCTCCCCAGGGTCCCTCTGATCCACAACCCTCCCCAGGGTCCCTCTGATCTACAACCCTCCACAGGGTCTCTCTGTTCCACAACCCTCCCCAGGGTCCCTCTGATCCACAACCCTCCCCAGGGTTCCTCTGTTCCACAACCCTCCCCAGGGTCCCTCTGTTCCACAACCCTCCCCAGGGTTTCTCTGATCCACAACCCTCCCCAGGGTTCCTCTATCCACAACCCTCTACTGGGTCCCTCTGTTCACAACCCTCCCCAGGGTTCCTCTGTTCCACAACCCTCTCCAGGGTCCCTCCGATCTACAACCCTCCCCAGGGTCCCTCTGATCTACAACCCTCCCCAGGGTTCCTCTGATGCACAACCCTCCCCAGGGTTCCTCTGATCCACAACCCTCCCCAGGGTCCCTCTGATCTACAACCCTCCACAGGGTCTCTGTTCCACAACCCTCCCCAGGGTCCCTCTGATCTACAACCCTCCACAGGGTCTCTCTGTTCTACAACCCTCCCCAGGGTCCCTCTGATCCACAACCCTCCCCAGGGTCCCTCTGATCTACAACCCTCCACAGGGTCTCTCTGTTCCACAACCCTCCCCAGGGTCCCTCTGATCCACAACCCTCCCCAGGGTTCCTCTGTTCCACAACCCTCCCCAGGGTCCCTCTGTTCCACAACCCTCCCCAGGGTTTCTCTGATCCACAACCCTCCCCAGGGTTCCTCTATCCACAACCCTCTCCTGGGTCCCTCTGTTCACAACCCTCCCCAGGGTTCCTCTGTTCCACAACCCTCTCCAGGGTCCCTCTGATCCACAAACCTCCCCAGGGTCCCTCTGTTCCACAAACCTCCCCAGGGTCCCACTGATCCACAACCCTCCCCAGGGTTCCACTGTCCACAACCCTCCCCATGGTTCCTGTGATCCACAACACTCCCCAGGGTTCCTCTGTCCACAACCCTCCCCATGGTCCCACTGATCCACAACCCTCCCCAGGGTTCCTCTGTCCACAAACCTCCCCATGGTCCCACTGATCCACAAACCTCCCCAGGGTTCCTCTGTCCACAACCCTCCCCAGGGTTCCTGTGATCCACAACCCTCCCCAGGGTTCCTCTGTCCACAACCCTCCCCAGGGTTCCTCTGTCCTCAACCCTCCCCAGGGTTCTTCTGTTCTACAACCCTCCCCAGGGTTCCTCCGTTCCACAACCCTCCCCTGGGTCCCTCTGTTCCACAACCCTCCCCAGGGTCCCTCTGATCTACAACCCTCCCCAGGGTCCCTCTGTTCCACAACCTTCCCCAGGATCCCTCTGATCCACATCCTTCCCCAGGGTCCCTCTGATCCACAACCCTCCCCAGGGTCCCTCTGATCTACAACCCTCCCCAGGGTCCCTCTGTTCCACAACCCTCCCCAGGGTCCCTCTGATCTACAACCCTCCCCAGGGATCTTCTGATCTACAACCCTCCCCAGCGTTCCTCTGAACCACAACTCTCCCCAGGGTCCCTCCGATCCACAACCCTCCCCAGGGTTCCTCTGTTCCACAACCCTCCCCAGGGTCCCTCTGTTCCACAACCCTCCCCAGGGTTTCTCTGATCCACAACCCTCCCCAGGGTTGCACTATCCACAACCCTCTCCTGTGTCCCTCTTTTCACAACCCTCCCCAGGGTTCCTCTGTTCCACAACCCTCTCCAGGGTCCCTCTGATCTACAACCCTCCACAGGGTCTCTCTGTTCTACAACCCTCCCCAGGGTCCCTCTGATCCACAACCCTCCCCAGGGTCCCTCTGATCTACAACCCTCCACAGGGTCTCTCTGTTCCACAACCCTCCCCAGGGTCCCTCTGATCCACAACCCTCCCCAGGGTTCCTCTGTTCCACAACCCTCCCCAGGGTCCCTCTGTTCCACAACCCTCCCCAGGGTTTCTCTGATCCACAACCCTCCCCAGGGTTCCTCTATCCACAACCCTCTCCTGGGTCCCTCTGTTCACAACCCTCCCCAGGGTTCCTCTGTTCCACAACCCTCTCCAGGGTCCCTCCGATCTACAACCCTCCCCAGGGTCCCTCTGATCTACAACCCTCCCCAGGGTTCCTCTGATGCACAACCCTCCCCAGGGTTCCTCTGATCCACAACCCTCCCCAGGGTCCCTCTGATCTACAACCCTCCACAGGGTCTCTGTTCCACAACCCTCCCCAGGGTCCCTCTGATCTACAACCCTCCACAGGGTCTCTCTGTTCTACAACCCTCCCCAGGGTCCCTCTGATCCACAACCCTCCCCAGGGTCCCTCTGATCTACAACCCTCCACAGGGTCTCTCTGTTCCACAACCCTCCCCAGGGTCCCTCTGATCCACAACCCTCCCCAGGGTTCCTCTGTTCCACAACCCTCCCCAGGGTCCCTCTGTTCCACAACCCTCCCCAGGGTTTCTCTGATCCACAACCCTCCCCAGGGTTCCTCTATCCACAACCCTCTCCTGGGTCCCTCTGTTCACAACCCTCCCCAGGGTTCCTCTGTTCCACAACCCTCTCCAGGGTCCCTCTGATCCACAAACCTCCCCAGGGTCCCTCTGTTCCACAAACCTCCCCAGGGTCCCACTGATCCACAACCCTCCCCAGGGTTCCACTGTCCACAACCCTCCCCATGGTTCCTGTGATCCACAACACTCCCCAGGGTTCCTCTGTCCACAACCCTCCCCATGGTCCCACTGATCCACAACCCTCCCCAGGGTTCCTCTGTCCACAAACCTCCCCATGGTCCCACTGATCCACAAACCTCCCCAGGGTTCCTCTGTCCACAACCCTCCCCAGGGTTCCTGTGATCCACAACCCTCCCCAGGGTTCCTCTGTCCACAACCCTCCCCAGGGTTCCTCTGTCCTCAACCCTCCCCAGGGTTCTTCTGTTCTACAACCCTCCCCAGGGTTCCTCCGTTCCACAACCCTCCCCTGGGTCCCTCTGTTCCACAACCCTCCCCAGGGTCCCTCTGATCTACAACCCTCCCCAGGGTCCCTCTGTTCCACAACCTTCCCCAGGATCCCTCTGATCCACATCCTTCCCCAGGGTCCCTCTGATCCACAACCCTCCCCAGGGTCCCTCTGATCTACAACCCTCCCCAGGGTCCCTCTGTTCCACAACCCTCCCCAGGGTCCCTCTGATCTACAACCCTCCCCAGGGATCTTCTGATCTACAACCCTCCCCAGCGTTCCTCTGAACCACAACTCTCCCCAGGGTCCCTCCGATCCACAACCCTCCCCAGGGTTCCTCTGTTCCACAACCCTCCCCAGGGTCCCTCTGTTCCACAACCCTCCCCAGGGTTTCTCTGATCCACAACCCTCCCCAGGGTTGCACTATCCACAACCCTCTCCTGTGTCCCTCTTTTCACAACCCTCCCCAGGGTTCCTCTGTTCCACAACCCTCTCCAGGGTCCCACTGATCCACAAACCTCCACAGGGTCCCTCTGTTCCACAACCCTCCCCAGGGTTTCTCTGATCCACAACCCTCCCCAGGGTTCCTCTGATCCACAACCCTCCCCAGGGTCCCTCTGATCCACAACCCTCCCCAGGGTTCCTCTATCCACAACCCTCTCCTGGGTCCCTCTGTTCACAACCCTCCCCAGGGTTCCTCTGTTCCACAACCCTCTCCAGGGTCCCTCTGATCCACAAACCTCCCCAGGGTTCCTCTGTCCACAACCCTTCCCAGGGTTCCTGTCATCCACAACACTCCCCAGGGTTCCTCCATTCTACAACCCTCCCCAGGGTCCCTCTGTCCACAACCCTCCCCAGGGTCCCACTGATCCACATCCCTCCCCAGGGTTCCTCTGTCCACAACCCTCCCCAGGGTTCCTCTGTCCACAACCCTCCCCAGGGTTCTTCTGTTCTACAACCCTCCCCAGGGTTCCTCTGTCCACAACCCTCCCCAGGGGTCTTCTGTTCTACAACCTTCCCCAGGGTCCCACTGATCCACAAACCTCCCCAGGGTTCCTCCGTTCCACAACCCTCCCCAGAGTCCCTCTGTTCCACAACCCTCCCCAGGGTCCCTCTGTTCTACAACCTTCCCCAGGGATCTTCTGATCTACAACCCTCCCCTGGGTTCCTCTGATCTACAACCCTCCCCTGGGTTCCTCTGTTCCACAACCCTCCCCAGGGTCCCTCTGTTCTACAACCTTCCCCAGGGATCTTCTGATCTACAACCCTCCCCTGGGTTCCTCTGATCCACAACCCTCCCCAGAGTCCCTCTGTTCCACAACCCACCCCAGGGTCCCTCTGTTCTACAACCTTCCCCAGGGATCTTCAGATCTACAACACCCCTGGGTTCCTCTGTTCCACAACCCTCCCCAGGGTTCCTCTATCCACAACCCTCTCCTGGGTCCCTCTGTTCACAACCCTCCCCAGGGTTCCTCTGTCCACAACCCTCCCCAGAGTCCTTCTGATGTACAACCCTCCCCAGGGTCCCTCTGTCCACAACCCTCCCCAGGGTTCCAGTGATCCACAACCCTCCCCAGGGATCCTCCATTCTACAACCCTCCCCAGGGTCCCTCTGTCCACAACCCTCCCCAGGGTCCCACTGATCCACAACCCTCCCCAGGGGTTCCTCTGTCCACAACCCTCCCCAGGGTTCCTGTGATCCACAACCCTCCCCAGGTTTCCTCTGTCCACAACCCTCCCCAGGGTTCCTGTGATCCACAACCCTCCCCAGGGTTCCTCTGTCCACAACCCTCCCCAGGGTTCCTGTGATCCACAACCCTCCCCAGGGTTCCTCTGTCCACAACCCTCCCCAGGGTTCCTCTGATCGACAACCCTCCCCAGGGTCCCTCTGTTCCACAACCTTCCCCAGGGTCCCTCTGATCCACAACCCTCCCCAGGGACCCTCTGATCCACAACCCTCCCCAGGGTCCCTCTGATCTACAACCCTCCCCAGGGTCTCTCTGATCCACCACCCTCCCCAGGGTCCCTCTGTTCTACAACCCTCCCCAGGGTTCTTCTGATCTACAACCTCCCCAGGGTCCCTCTGTTCCACAACCCTCCCCAGGGTTCCTCTGATCTACAACCCTCCCCAGGGTTCCTCTGATCTACAACTCTCCCCAGGGTCCCTCTGATCCACAACCCTCCCCAGGGTCCCTCTGATCTACAACCCTCCACAGGGTCTCTCTGTTCCACAACTCTCCCCAGGGTCCCTCTGATCCACAACCCTCCCCAGGGTTCCTCTGTTCCACAACCCTCCCCAGGGTACCTCTGTTCCACAACCCTCCCCAGGGTTTCTCTGATCCACAACCCTCCCCAGGGTTGCACTATCCACAACCCTCTCCTGTGTCCCTCTGTTCACAACCCTCCCCAGGGTTCCTCTGTTCCACAACCCTCTCCAGGGTCCCACTGATCCACAAACCTCCACAGGGTCCCTCTCTTCCACAACCCTCCCCAGGGTTTCTCTGATCCACAACCCTCCCCAGGGTTCCTCTGATCCACAACCCTCCCCAGGGTTCCTCTATCCACAACCTTCTCCTGGGTCCCTCTGTTCACAACCCTCCCCAGGGTTCCTCTTTCCACAACCCTCTCCAGGGTCCCTCTGATCCACAAACCTCCCCAGGGTTCCTCTGTCCACAACCCTCCCCAGGGTCCTTCTGATGTACAACCCTCCCCAGGGTTCCTCTGTCCACAACCCTCCCCAGGGTCCCACTGATCCACAACCCTCCCCAGGGTTCCACTGTCCACAACCCTCCCCAGGGTTCCTGTGATCCACAACCCTCCCCAGGGTCCTTCTGATGTACAACCCTCCCCAGGGTTCCTCTGTCCACAACCCTCCCCAGGGTCCCACTGATCCACAACCCTCCCCAGGGTTCCACTGTCCACAACCCTCCCCAGGGTTCCTGTGATCCACAACACTCCCCAGGGTTCCTCCATTCTACAACCCTCCCCAGGGTCCCTCTGTCCACAACCCTCCCCAGGGTCCCACTGATCAACAACCCTCCCCAGGGTTCCTCTGTCCACAACCCTCCCCAGGGTTCCTCTGTCCACAACCCTCCCCAGGGTTCTTCTGTTCTACAACCCTCCCCAGGGTTCCTCCGTTCCACAACCCTCCCCAGAGTCCCTCTGTTCCACAACCCTCCCCAGGGTCCCTGTGTTCTACAACCTTCCCCAGGGATCTTCTGATCTACAACCTTCCCCTGGGTTCCTCTGATCCACAACCCTCCCCAGGGTTCCTCTATCCACAACCCTCTCCTGGGTACCTCTGTTCACAACCCTCCCCAGGGTTCCTCTGTTCCACAACCCTCTCCAGGGTCCCTCTGATCCACAAACCTCCCCAGGGTTCCTCTGTCCACAACCCTCCCCAGGGTTCCTGTGATCCACAACCCTCCCCAGGTTTCCTCTGTCCACAACCCTCCCCAGAGTCCTTCTGATGTACAACCCTCCCCAGGGTCCCTCTGTCCACAACCCTCCCCAGGGTCCCACTGATCCACAACCCTCCCCAGGGTTCCTCTGTCCACAACCCTCCCCAGGGTTCCTGTGATCCACAACCCTCCCCAGGTTTCCTCTGTCCACAACCCTCCCCAGGGTTCCTGTGATCCACAACCCTCCCCAGGGTTCCTCTGTCCACAACCCTCCCCGGGGTTCCTCTATCCACAACCCTCTCCTGGGTACCTCTGTTCACAACCCTCCCCAGGGTTCCTCTGTTCCACAACCCTCTCCAGGGTCCCTCTGATCCACAAACCTCCCCAGGGTTCCTCTGTCCACAACCCTCCCCAGAGTCCTTCTGATGTACAACCCTCCCCAGGGTCCCTCTGTCCACAACCCTCCCCAGGGTTCCAGTGATCCACAACCCTCCCCAGGGATCCTCCATTCTACAACCCTCCCCAGTGTCACTCTGTCCACAACCCTCCCCAGGGTCCCACTGATCCACAACCCTCCCCAGGGTTCCTCTGTCCACAACCCTCCCCAGGGTTCCTGTGATCCAAAACCCTCCCCAGGGTTCCTCTGTCCACAACCCTCCCCAGGGTTCCTGTGATCCACAACCCTCCCCAGGTTTCCTCTGTCCACAACCCTCCCCAGGGTTCCTGTGATCCACAACCCTCCCCAGGGTTCCTCTGTCCACAACCCTCCCCAGGGTTCCTGTGATCCACAACCCTCCCCAGGGTTCCTCTGTCCACAACCCTCCCCAGGGTTCCTCTGATCTACAACCCTCCCCAGGGTCCCTCTGTTCCACAACCTTCCCCAGGATCCCTCTGATCCACATCCCTCCCCAGGGTCCCTCTGATCCACAACCCTCCCCAGGGTCCCTCTGATCTACAACCCTCCCCAGGGTCCCTCTGTTCCACAACCCTCCCCAGGGTCCCTCTGATCTACAACCCTCCCCAGGGATCTTCTGATCTACAACCCTCCCCAGCGTTCCTCTGAACCACAACTCTCCCCAGGGTCCCTCCGATCCACAACCCTCCCCAGGGTTCCTCTGTTCCACAACCCTCCCCAGGGTCCCTCTGTTCCACAACCCTCCCCAGGGTTTCTCTGATCCACAACCCTCCCCAGGGTTGCACTATCCACAACCCTCTCCTGTGTCCCTCTTTTCACAACCCTCCCCAGGGTTCCTCTGTTCCACAACCCTCTCCAGGGTCCCACTGATCCACAAACCTCCACAGGGTCCCTCTGTTCCACAACCCTCCCCAGGGTTTCTCTGATCCACAACCCTCCCCAGGGTTCCTCTGATCCACAACCCTCCCCAGGGTCCCTCTGATCCACAACCCTCCCCAGGGTTCCTCTATCCACAACCCTCTCCTGGGTCCCTCTGTTCACAACCCTCCCCAGGGTTCCTCTGTTCCACAACCCTCTCCAGGGTCCCTCTGATCCACAAACCTCCCCAGGGTTCCTCTGTCCACAACCCTTCCCAGGGTTCCTGTCATCCACAACACTCCCCAGGGTTCCTCCATTCTACAACCCTCCCCAGGGTCCCTCTGTCCACAACCCTCCCCAGGGTCCCACTGATCCACATCCCTCCCCAGGGTTCCTCTGTCCACAACCCTCCCCAGGGTTCCTCTGTCCACAACCCTCCCCAGGGTTCTTCTGTTCTACAACCCTCCCCAGGGTT